>NW_019154118.1:4715966-4750654 GCF_002288905.1 Enhydra lutris kenyoni
AAAAAAAAAAAAAAAAGAAAGAAACAATTAAAAAAAAACCAATAAAGAAAAAATATAAAAAAGAAAAAAATATATATATATATTAGATAAACTAGTTAAAAAACATTAAAAAAGAAAAGGGTAAAAGTTAAAAAAATTTAGCAGAAGAAGAAAAAAAAATTGAAAAAGAAAAATAATTAAATTAACTGCAAGGCTAAAGAATCATGGGGAGAAAGCCATGAGTTCCGTGCTTTGCTTTCTCCTCCTCTGGAATTCCGCTGCTCTCCTTGGTATTGAAACTGCACTCCTTGGTAGGTGAACTTGGTCCTGGCTGGGTTTCTTGTTGCTCTTCTGGGGGAGGGGCCTGTTGTAGTGATTCTCAAGTGTCTTTGCCCCAGGCGGAGTTGCACCGCCCTTACCCAGGGCGGTCTGAGTAATCCCCTCAGGTTTGCTTTTGGGAGCTTTTGTTCCCTGAGCGCTTTCTGTAGAGTTCCGGAGGACGGGAATGAAGATGGCGGCCTCCCGGTCTCCAGCCCGGAGGAGCCGAGAGCCCGGGGTCCCACTCCTCAGTGCGCCCTCAGAGAACAGCGCCCAATTACTCCCGTCACCCTGGCCTCCGGCCGCACTCCAAGCTGACCGAGCCTGCGACCGGTTCAAGGTAACCCCGAGCTTAGAGCTTACTCCTCAGCTCTGTCTCTGTAGCCGGCTTCCCCGTTCTACTACCTGTAAGCTCTGCGACACTCAGACACCCCCTGGAGACATATCTTGAAAGAAGTTGCTGTTGCTGATATCAAAGAGGTTACTGCCTATGCTCTCCTCTAGGATTCTGATGGATTCCTGTCTCACATTGGGATCTTTTATCCATTTTGAGTTTATCTTTGTGTACGGTGTAAGAAAATGGTCGAGTTTCATTCTTCTACATATAGCTGTCCAGTTTTCCCAGCACTATTTATTGAAGAGACTGTCTTTTTTTCCACTGTATATTTTTTCCTGTTTTGTCGAAGATTAATTGACCATAGAGTTGAGGGTCCATATCTGGGCTCTCTAATCTGTTCCACTGGTCTATGTGTCTGTTTTTATGCCAGTACCATGCTGGCTTGGTGATC
Organism: Enhydra lutris kenyoni; assembly: GCF_002288905.1. NCBI lineage: Eukaryota > Metazoa > Chordata > Mammalia > Carnivora > Mustelidae > Enhydra > Enhydra lutris. The sequence continues at coordinate 4,717,052 of NW_019154118.1, forward strand.
ACGGCTTTGTAGTAAAGCTTGAAATCAGGTAACATGATGCCCCCAGTTTTATTTTTGTTTTTCAACATTTCCTTAGCGATTTGGGGTCTCTTCTGATTCCATACAAATTTTAGGATTATTTGCTCCAGCTCTTTGAAAAATACAGTGGAATTTTTATCGGAATGCCATTAAAAGTATAGATTGCTCTAGGCAGTATAGACATTTTAACAATGTTTATTCTTCCAATCCAAGAGCATGGAATGGTCTCCCATCTTTTTCTGTCTTCTTCAATTTCTTTCATGAGTGCTCTGTAGTTCCTCAAGTACAGTTCCTTTACCTCTTTGGCTAGGTTTATTCCCAGGTATCTTATGGTTCTTGGTGCTATAGTAAATGGAATCGATTCTCTAATTTCCCTTTCTGTGTTTTCATTGTTAGTGTATTAGAAAGCCACTGATTTCTGTATGTTGACTTTGTATCCTGCCATGTTACTGAATTGCTGTATGAGTTCTAGTAGTTTGGGGGTGGAATCTTTTGGGTTTTCCATATAAAGAATCATGTCATCTGTGAAGAGAGAGAGTTTGACTTCTTCATTGCCAATTTGGATACCTTTTATTTCTCTGTGTTGTCTGATTGCTGTCTAGGACTTCTAATACTATGTTGAACAAGAGTGGTGAGAGTGGGCATCCTTGTCGTGTTCCTGATCTCAACGGGAAGACTGCAAGCTTTTTCTCATTGAGGATGATATTTGCTGTGGGTCTTTCATAGATAGATTTTATGAAGTTCAGGAATCTTCCCTCTATCCTTATACTTTGAAGCGTTTTAATCAGGAACGGATGCTGGATTTTGTCAAATGTTTTTCTGCATCAATTGAGAGGACCATGTGGTTCTTCTCTCTTCTCTTATTGATTTCTTCTATCACATTGATTGATTTGTGAATGTTGAACCATCCTTGTAGCCCAGGGATGATTCCCACCTGGCCATGGTGGATAAACTTTTTAATGTGCTGTTGGATCCTGTATGCTAGGATCTTATTGAGAATCTTAGCATCCATATTCATCAGTGATATTGGTCTGAAATTCTCCTTTCTGGTAGGGTCTTTGCCTGGTTTGGGGATCAGGGTAATGCTGGCTTCATAGAAAGAGTCTGGAAGTTTTCCTTCTGCTTCAATTTTTTGAAATAGCTTCAGGAGAATACGTGTTATTTCTTCTTTGAAAGTTTGGTAGAATTCCCCGGGGAATCCATCAGGTCCTGGGCTCTTGTTTTTTGGGAGGTTTTTGATCACTGCTTCAATCTCGTTAGTAGATATCAGTCTATTCAGTTTGTCAATTTCTTCCTGGTTCAATTTTGGGAGTTTATAGTTTTCCAGGAATGCATCCATTTCATCTAGGTTGCTTAGCTTATTGGCATATAACTGTTGATAATAACTTCTGATGATTGCTTCTACTTCCTTGGTGTTAGTTGTGATCTCTCCCTTTTCATTCATAATTTTATGAATTTGGGCTTTCTCTCTTTTCTTTTGGATTAGTGTGGCCAATGGTTTATCGATCTTATTGATTCTTTCAAAAAAACCAGCTTCTAGTTTCATTGATACGTTCTACTGTATCTCTGGTTTCTACCTCATTGATCTCTGCTCTAATCTTGATGATTTCCCTTCTTATGTGTGGAGTTGGTTTGATTTGTTGTTGATTCTCCAGTTCTTTAAGGTGTAGAGACAGCTGGTGTATTCTGGATTTTTCCATTTTTTTGAGGGAGGCTTGGATGGCTATGTATTTCCCCCTTAGGACCGCCTTTGTTGTATCCCATAGGTTTGGGACCGAAGTGTCTTCATTCTCATTAGTTTCCATGAATTGTTTCAGTTCTTCTTTGATCTCCTGGTTGATCCAAGCATTCTTAAGCAAGGTGGCCTTTAGCTTCCAGGTGTTTGAGTTCCTTCGGAACTTTTCCTTGTGATTAAGTTCCAGTTTCAAAGCATTGTGATCTCAGAATATGCAGGGAATAATCTCAGTCGTTTGGTATTGGTTGAGTCCTGATTTGTGACCCAGAACATGGTCTATTCTGGAGAAGGTTCCATGTGCACTTGAGAAGAATGAGTATTCTGTTGTTTTAGGGTGGAATGTTCTGTATATATCTATGAAGTCCATCTGGTCCAGTGTGTCATTCAATGCTCTTGTTTCTTTATTGATTTTCTGCTTTGATGATCTGTCTGTTTCTGAGAGAGGAGTGTTAAGATCTCCTACTATTAATGTATTCATATTAATATAACTCTTTATCTTGATTATCAGTTTTCTTATGTAATTGGCTGCTCCCATATTGGGGGCATAGATATTTACAATTGTTAGATCACCTTGGTGGATAGTCCCTTTAAGAATTATGTAGTGTCCTTCTATATCTCTGACTACAGTCTTTAGTTTAAAATCTAATTTGTCTGATATGAGAATCGCTACCCCGGCCTTCTTTTGAGGCCCATTGGCATGAAAGATGCTTCTCCATCCCTTCACTTTCAGTCTGGGTATATCTTTAGGTTCAAAATGGGTCTCTTGTAGACAACATATGGATGGGTCCTGTCATTTTATCCAATCTGCAACCCTGTGTCATTTTATGGGCGCATTTAGGCCATTCACATTGAGAGTGATTATTGATAGATACGTTTTTATTGACATCGTGTTACCTTTGAAGTCTTTCTTTCTGTAGATTGTCTCTATATTTCTGTTCAATGCTATTCTTAAGATTTTTCCTCTTTTATAGTACCCCCCTTAATATTTCCTGGAGTGTCGGCTTGGTGGTTGCTTCATCTTTTAAGCCTTGCCAGTCTTGGAAACTCTTTATCTCTCCAACCATTTTGAATGTCAATCTTGCTGGATAAAGTATTCTTGGCTGCATGTTCTTCCATTTAGTGCCCTGAATATATCTTGCCAGCCCTTTCTGGCTTGCCAGGTCTCTGTGGACAGGTCTGACGTTATTCTGATGGGCTTTCCTCTGTAAGTAAGGAGCCTCTTTGTCCTAGCGGCTTTCAAGAGATTATATCTACAATTATGATTCCTCAATTTGACTATGAGGTGCCTTGATGTTTTTCTTGAATCTATAATCTTGGGTGGAGACCGTTCGGCCTCTAGTACATGAACGCTGGTTCCATTCGCAAGACTGGGAAAATTTTCATGAAGAACTTGTTCCACTATGTCTTCTAGACTTCTTTCTCCTCCCCTTCAGGGATTCCAATAATTCTGACATTGGAACGTTTCAAGGCATCATTTATTTCCCTAATTCTGTTTTCGTGGCTTCTAAGCTGTTTGTTCCAGGCTTCCTCCTGATCCTTTCTCTCTATTTGTTTGTCCTCCAGATCACTAATTCTATCTTCTGTCTCAGTTACCCTAGCTTTGAGAGAATTTAGATTAGATTGGAACTCATTGAGAGCTTTGTGAACCTCTTCCCTGGTAGCTTTCAGCTCAGCCCTAACATTGTGAACATCTTTCCTGGTCACTTTCAGTTCGGCCCTAATCAATTGGTCATCCATGGCTTTCTCCAACCTAGCTATTGCCTGGATAATTGTTAGCCTGAATTCTCTTTCCGTCATATTGTCTATGTTGATAGCCATTAGCTCTGTTGCAGAAGACCCATCCTCTGTATTTTTCTTCTGTTGGGCATTCCTCCTCCTAATCATTTTGGTGAGAGATGACTGAACAGATGTAGCTGGATGTATCGACTGTGGTGCAGTCAAGGCGCATCCTGGAATGCTTCTGAGCAATCAGGATTCCCCACCCAAATGAGAGAAAAAAAGAAAAGAAAAAGAAAAAAAAGAGAGAGAGAGAGAGAGACAGGAAAAAAAAGGGAAGATAAAAGAGAAGGTTCAACCCAAATGGGCCCCAAGGTAAGATTTAGGAAGTATACAAACAAAAACAGACAAACAAAAAGACTGATAAAAGTATATGACAAGAGAGAAAAAATATATATATACATATATGTATATATATATATATTTATTTATAAGCAAATAAAGGAAGAACCTCGTCAAAAAGAACCCCAAGTATAAGATTTATATACTATCAGGACAAACACAGAAACACTGGCAGAAGAAAAAGATGGGAGAGTGGTAATAAATTATCAGTGTGGGCGAGGAAGGTTGTTTTGATTCTTCCTGGATATATCTTGATATCTTTGTTAAAGGACTCAACTTTCCTAAGATAAAGGGGGGGTTAAAAATTGGTTTACTTATAGGGGTAGCATTGGTTGGGGAAAGGGGATTACCTCGAAGTTTAACTCTATATGAATATTAGAAAATAAAAATAAAAAAAGAATAAACTAAACTAAACTAAAATTTAAAAATAAATTAAAAAATAGAAATGCAAAAGAAAAACACAGGTGTATGAATCAAAAAGTTCAGGTTAGAAGGTTATTATGGAGATTGATCTACTGGACATCTTACTATGATGGTAAATAGGTTAAAAAAGTCATGTATATATTAAAAAAAAAAAAGAACCAGAATAGTGGGAACAAGCTAAAAATAAAAGTTGTCCTATGAAGTAGTGGTGGTTGTTCTCGTCTTTTTTTTTCTCTTTCCTGGTTGGTTTTCTGGGGGAGGGGCCTGCCACATGGGTTTTCAGTCAATGATGTTCCCTGAGTTAAGTCCTCCTGCCCCCCTCAAGGGGGTGGGCTCTGAGGAAACCGGTTTTTTCAGGCTTTTGTTCTCTGGAGGTTTTTATGTTTGTTCACTTTTTTTTTTTTTTCTTGCCTTGACCACTTTTGATGGTTTTTGTAGGTTTAGAGGAAAGCAAACTGCACCCTGACCTCCCTCTGAGAGAGAAGCCTCAGTCTGGCTGCAGAGCCCAAATAAATTCCCCCTTGGCTGCTGGCAGAGCAGGTTCTGAGTCGCGGTCCCTGAGGATGCAGGATCTTCTGTTTGTACCCAAAACCATGGCAGCAGCCGCTACCTGGGCAGCTCCAGACTGCCAGAGAGGTTCCAAGCAGCGATCATGCGCTGAGATTTTCTCTCTGGCCCAGGCTGGGAGTGCCTGGTCTTTCTGGTTCTAAGAGTGCCGGGCTTGCACGCACCTCTCTCAGGAGAGGGTGAGGGTCGCGCACGGGTCTCAGGCTCTGGTGGAATGGCGCGGGTTTAAGAGTGCGTGGGGGGGGGGGGGGGCGCGTCTCAGGCTCTGTAGCACCTGCCCTCTGGCTCTGGAGCCTCTGCCTTCTGGTGAGGCTCCCAGCCCCTCACAGGAGCTGGACCCCACACAATCTCTGGTGCACTGGCAGCTCAGGACCAAGACCTGGTTTCTCCGCCGCACTCTCTCTGGCTCAGCGCCAGGGGAGGCTGTCCTGGGTCTGGGGACTTAAGCCCCTGTCCCTAGCCACCCCAATCCCGCAATATCCCCCTGCAATCCTTTGCTCTCTTTGAGTGCTTTCAACCAGACTCCAAGTTAATGCTGGTCCCCAGACGCTGGGCACTCTCGGATTGGGGTATTACTTTCCAATCGGTCGCCTCTGGTGTCTCCCTCTCCCTTTTGTTTATCTTCCAATATCAGTCCAACGTTCCCACTCCGCTTTACCTGCCCACTGGCGTCTTCTGCCCCTGTAGAGATCCAGACGTGTATAATTCTGGTCTTAGGCTGTTTTCATGGGTGATCGGAATTCTTTGGTAGGTAATCAGCTCACTTTAGGGTACAGGTTGAAAAGGCGCCTCCTCCTACTTCCCTGCCATCTTGTCTCCCCCACATTTAGTAATTTTTGAAAGGATGGTAGACATTTTTATTTTTATCTTGTCATGTACTGGACTTTTTTATACATATAAATATTAAGTTTGAATCTAGAATATGGCTAAAGTTACTTGAAAACAGTTTGATCCTTTTCAGAACTTGCTTTAAACTTTGTTATGTGGAAACCAGAGCTCCATTTAGTCTAGACATAATTTTCCTCACTGTTGAGACAAGGCATGTCTCAGAACTCTTAAGTGATGCCTTTTAACTTAAGAGATATTTTACTGTGGTTTTGGGAAACAAGCAATATACTCTATATAGCATTTACTCATGATTTTCTCTAATCCTTTCAAGGTGTTTCTTTCCTCAACCTTGGACAATTTCCTCACATGCATAGCCTAATTAATACTCAACTAAATACTTGAAGGGTACTCTCTGAAATTCTCTCTTTGAGCAGGTCTCTCATCTATGGTGATCTTCCATGTAATTCCAACTGTCTTGGTTTCCCTGGATTGCCACCTCTGTTTTCTCAACTCAGAGAAACAACTGGGCTCTGTCTGTGTTCTTCTTACCTGCCTTGTTATCTGAAAACTTTTCCCAGATAGTAAGCTAAACCAATTGTAGGGCTCCCTTCATTTGTTTCCTGTCTTACTGATTGCTGTCCTTTGTTGCTTGATGTCCTGTCTTACTGATCACTCTCCTATGTTTTCCTTAGAGTGATGTCTTTAGCGAACATGTAAGTTAAAGAGGGAACCAGCAGGTTGGCAAATTTTACTTGCCAGTATAGATTCCACCTTTAGCCTCACGCATGACCTGAAACCTGAGAAAATTAGAGTCAGTGAACATCTGTGTTCATCTAGCTAATATTACTTGAGATTGAGGATTCAAAGAACCTAGAATCTCACCTATATAAGGAAATTATGGTAAATCCAAATCTCCTAATTTCCTTGTAGGTTAGATTACCCTCTCAAGAAAAAAATGAGGAGTTCTAGCAACACTGGGACTACCTTTATTTAATATTTTCCCCTAAACAAACCATAGATTCTGAAGAGGCAAAAACTATCTTCTCCACAGTGATGTCTTCAGATTCTATTTCAGTGTTTGGCATATTAGAGGAACTTAGAAAACACTGGAGGATGGATGAATCTAAGTGTTAACCAAAAAATTCTCGGACCATCTAAAAAATTTAGACAATGAAAATAGCAGAGGCAAAACATGAAACTCAGGTCCAGCCTTATAGTTCTAGCCCATTAACTCCCTTTGTTAGTTGGGTTTTAGGAAGCAGAACTAGAAGATGAAAAGATGGCCCTTCATACCACTTAGGGCCCCTTCTCAGCACATTGCTGCATTTCTCTGCCAAACCCTAAAGCCTCAAGGCTCCTCTTAGCTGAGTAACATCTGTGCATATTCTTAAATCCATTTCCAGATTTGATAAATATAAAATGCAGAGGAGAGTTGAGCAGCTCAAGGAAGCAAGTGAGGGGATAATGGGTCCCTGTGCCTAGAAATCTGGCACCACAAGATTGTGCTAAATTAGGTGCAAAGAAGCCATCTGGTCAATTTAGTTTTAATCCCATCAAGTTTGTTGAAAAATATTTGCCAATGGATCAGAAGTGAAGGGAGAATATTAAAATAGTATAATTAGATGTGATGCCAGAAAGTCTTGTCACAAGCCATCCAAGAGCAAGTAAGGAAAATAAAGAAGAAATTGCAACTACAATTAAATAAATACACCACAATAAATGATAATAAACTCAAGCAGGCTTTGGCCTCGGCCCCTACATTCTTCTAGGCAGTTCACCGCACTCAGTGTGCTGGGTTGCTTGGCAGGCTGAGCTTAGTTGGGCTGGGTTCAGTAGTGCTCAGGAATGTGAGTGGAAAGAGATTGCCAGGCACTGCTGCCCTGGCAGGTTGTCACAGAGAGGCTAGAAGGGGTGGGACTGATAGATACCAGGCAAAGTTTTGCTCTCTGGGCACCATGTACTGCCCCAGGTGTACCTGGCCCCCAGGATGTACTTACTCACCACTTTCTCCCCACCAGGAGAAGAAAGTCCGCAGAAAGCATTTCTAGGGCCAAGTTCATCCACTAAATTTTTCTATATTTAAAGACCACCGTTCAGCAAATGTGTTGCACACACTAATGCCCGAGAGTCTATGCAACAGAAGCTTATGTGGATGCCAGATTCCTGCATTTAAATGGGGCAGTGCCAGGAAGCACTGGAGATCCTTAATTCCAGTGCTGGGATCACTTTAAAACCTCATACCAGACCAGGCCCAGACATTAAGGATCAATCCTCCAAAGACAGGAACCAAAAAGGATCACTTGCTTTTCTCTACCCAAGAGTACATTAAGGAAGAAACTACCAATTAAATGGGAAGGTACCACCCCCTCTCTACTTTACTGGTTCTGCATCTTGCTAGATATGTGTAGGTAAAACATTCTCTGCAGAACTTGTGTCTATAGGGTAATGGGATTTAATGGTGCTAAAAAGAGCACCAGTCTTAGAGTTCAAAGGCATGCATTTGTCCAGATCTATCACTTACTAACTCTACAAACATAAGCTAGTTAGCAAAGTCAGTGAGCAACAACTGTTCATATATAAAATGGGATAACATTTCTTTCCTTTTTAAATTATAAACTGACACATGGGGCACCTGGGTGGCTCGGTGGATTGATCCTCTGCCTTTGGCTCAGGTCGTGATCCCGGGGTCCTGGGATTGAGACCCACATCGGGCTCCCTGATGAGCAGGGAACCTGCTTCCCCCTCTCTCTCTGCCTGCCTCTCTGCCTGCTTGTGACCTCTCTCTCTCTCTGTCAAATAAATTTTTAAAAAAATCTTAAATTATAAACTGACACATGGATGTTAAATGTATTATTGTTGAAGGCTCTTGGAAACTTGTTGGAAGTTTTCAAAGAAGGATATATAATAACTGGTGTACTCTCAGGTAAGAGTCAGGAGAATGGGTTCTGTTTCTTAATCCTGGGTGACTTTGCTTCTGACCCCCTGTTGCTTCATCTTGTAAAATGAAAGGGTGAGAATAGATGCTATAAAGGTCTTTTTCAACACCAGCATCCTGATGCATATAAGTAAACCATCTTGAGAAGACTGACTTATAACTCGAAGGATTATGTGCCCTGTTCAGAATCTCCATGTTGTGGATAAAGGGTTGGTAAACTGTGACCTGCCAGGCCATATCCATCCTAACACTGTATTTTTTTTTAATGTTTTTTGTTTTTTTTTTTGACAGAGAGAGAGATCACAAGAAGACAGAGAGGCAGGCAGAGAGAAGGGAGAAGCAGGCTCCCTGCCGAACAGAGAGCCCGATGTGGGGCTCGATCCTAGGACCCTGAGATCATGACCTGAGCTGAAGGCAGAGGCTTAACCCACTGAGCCACCCAGGCGCCCCATGACACTGTATTTTTTTAATAAAGCTTTATTAGAACACAGCCATGCTAACTCGTTTATTATTGTCTATTTTTGTTCCATGCTAAAAGAGCAAGAGTTGAGTAGCTATGACAGAAATCATATGAAACAAAGCCTAAGATATTTGCTATCTCATCCTTTACAGAATGTTTGCCATCCTCTATTCTAGTTGATTGCTATATTGTTTCAACAAAAATATTAAGCCAAAGCTTGCTAACATTATTTTTTCAAACATAATATGACAATCTGAGATATGTTTATGCTTTTATTTTAAATTATTATAGACTTCTTGGGTGGTTAAACATAATATAATAGTAATAGTAAACCTTCTTAATCTGGGGAGACAAAGGACATTTATGCCTTGGTAGTATTTTCACTGGACAGAAAGCTTAAATAGGGTTTGGGGGTAATAAAAAATAAGATGTATGTTATGTTCACAAGAGAAATACAAATTTCTCTTGTAATTTCTCTTGTAAACTAGATGAAAGGAGGACGGAATTCATATCTGGAAAAAAATTAACCCTCATACTAAAATACAAATATCAGAGTGGAAACTTCTCAATGTCTTCTAGTCAACTCCACCTCCATTCATAAAGGGATCAGTGCATATTTTTCTCCCACACCCTCTAGTTTCCACCCCCAAGTCCAGCAAAATCAAGAGACAGTGAACTCAGAACTCAACAGAAAGAAGGAAAGGAGGAAAAGCAGTGAATTCTTGAAATATTTACAGCTTTCGGAATTTGCAAAGCACAGGAATAAGCCAGAGAACTAGGACTTTGTGAGTGATAAGTCCCCAGGAAGTGCTACACTCCCCACTCCCACCCCAGCACAGGAACACTGGACTCCCTACACCTACCCAACACAAAGAATTTGAAACAAGAAGATACTGGGAAGTAACAGGAAGAGGGAGAAAGATGGGAATGAAAGCACAGTCAGCCAGGTGGATGCCATTTACACAGTGCAAAATAAAGTAGCTAAACCAGCATGTGATTATTCCCTCTGGGAATGTGTGTGTGTGTGTGTGTGTGCATTTGCTGCTTCTGTGCTCAAGGGATAGTGTTGTCTTTCGTTTCAGTTATCTCTTGCTATATAATAAGCCATATCAACTATTTATTAGCTCACAGATCTATGTATAATCAAGTTGGATTCAGATGAATGGTTCTCTTCCCTGTCTCTCCTGCAGTCATGCAAATACAATCAGTTAGAGGGTCAGCTGGGAGCTGGTCCAATATGGCTTAACTCCCCTTTCTGGTGGTTTGTACTAGCTCTTGACTAAGCTACATGTCTCAGCATGCTATATAGTGGAGGGAAGGATTCCAGCAGACAGAGAAGGCAAGCCGTCACATTAGCTGAAGCAGGTTGCTTGGCCAAGAGCAGATTCAGGCAGTAAAGACCAAACTTCTGTCTAGTGATGGGATAGGAAACTCACAGTGCACAAACTATGTACACAGGGATGGGAAAGTGTGTGGCCATTTTTCACAATGTATCACACAATCATAACTTTGAGTTCAGAGAGGATGAACTTGAGATTGGAGTATACCATGTCCTTGTGAATTGTTAAGCTAAGAGGCATCAGAGGAAGGAAACTGGAATTTGGGGTGAGTCTGAAAAACTTGGGATCAAAACTTAGCTTCATTGCTTACTTACTGTGTGACACTGGACATATACTGTTTAATCTCTCTAAGTCCATTTCCTCATCTATAAAATGGAGAACACATTATAGGTTGAACAGAGTGAAATGCCTAGACAGTACCTGGCATATAGGCCTTTGAAAGATTTACTTTCTGCCCTCAGATATCCATGCCTGTGTGAATGAATGCGTTTCATGGCCAGCAATTATAATTGAGTGAGAATGCATGGGGCTTTGGCTTTTCTGAGCACTGAAGTTTAGTGTCTGGCAAATAACAACACAATAATCCCCAAAATATAGCTTCTCACATCAAAACCACATGCCACATGGAATTGTTTGGACTGTGAGGCCTGAAGGTTTGGGGGCCCTCCAGAGCTCAGTCTCTCCAGAAGGCAATGACTCACACAGCTCCAGGAAGGAGGGGAATAGGGTGGTCAGACAAGAGGTCATTAACCCAATCACACCCTAAATTTCTTCATTATCCAGTCTTACAAATTGGGTGGCCAAGAAGCCATGACCAAAAGGGAAGGATTTTGGCAAAGGGTTGGACTTGATTTTGTACAAATTCTGTTGAAGGACTTGAGCAACAGACATTCCACTCAGGAACCAGTCAGAAGAAAGGACTATGGTCTGAAATCCTTAGTACAGGGCAATTGGAAGGCTTATGATTGTCAAAGGTGAATTCGCCAGAAAATTGGAAGTAACAAAGCATCAGCATTTGAGAAGGTAGGTTTCTATATGCAGCTGTGGCTTTCTCAAGAACTGGACTTGAGCAGGGTCTGCTGTGGCTTGTGGCAACCAGTGTTGAGACAATTCTATGGCCAGAGTATAAGTGCACTTGCTGGCAGGAGGCACATTCATAATTAAAGCTTTGGAGACATTTATGTAATGCTCTGACTTGTTCTTGGAGGCAACACCAGGGCCTTGAAATGACGTGTTTGCAATAGGGGTAGTGTACTTACTATATAAATAACCAAGGTCTAAGGGAGATATCAGGCACAACAGTTTCTCAGTAAGTCCAACAGGGGTGTTCTCAGTTATGTTCTCAAAAATGTTGGGTATTTGCATAGAAAAAAAAAATCAGCAGCCCAAATTGTTAAAGTCAGGTTCTTTGGTTTCCCAGTTTTAGCCCTAAACATTCCACATTTCAGGAAAACCCTCAGTCCCAGGCAAATCAGGATGGTTGTTCACTCAAAAGTGGGGCTATCTCATAGTCACCAACACGGTCATCCATCCAAGATCAAATTTAATCTTGGACATCCAATGAGTTGCTATAAGGGTCTCCTGCAAGGATAAATTAACCAATATAATAAAGGTAAATTCAGGGGTACATGGGTGGCTCAGTTGGTTAAGCATCCATCCTCGGCTCAAATTATGATCTCAGGGTCCTGGATTGAGCCCCACATCGGGCTCTCTGCTCAGCAGGGAGCCTGCTTCTTCCCCTCCCTCTGCCTACCACTCCTCCTGCTTGTGCTCTCTCTCTCTAAAAAATAAATAATAAAATAATCTCTAAATAAATAAATAAAATCTTTTTAAGAATAAATAAATTAAATAAATAAAGGGTAACTTCTGCTCTCTACAGATTAGAACTTATAAGTATATTAGTCAGGGTTGTTCAGAGAAACAGAACCGATAAGATGTGTGTAGATAGTTGGATAGATAGATCGATAGATAGGTGATGAAAGACAGATAGATAGATGATAGGTAGATAGATAGATAGATAGATAGATAGATATTTTATGGAACTGGCTCACGTGATTGTGGAAAGTGGCAAGTCCAAAATCTGCAAGATAGGTTGGCAATCTGGAGACCCAGGGAAGAGTGATGTTGCAGTCTTGAGTCTGAAAGCCATTGAGAGGCAGAATTCCTTCTTACTTGGGGGACCTCAGTCTGTTTTCTCTTAAGGCCATCAGCTGATTGCATGAGGCCCACCCACATTTTGGAAGTTAGTCTGCTTTATTCAAAATCTACTGAGTTAATTGTTAATATCACCTAAAAAAGTACCTTCATAACAATATGCAGACTGGTTGGTGTTTGACCAATCAAGGTGACACATCAAATTCACCCTCACACCTAGTCAGACACCAGTCAAATTAAGATACAATCCCATACCTTATAGTGACTTGGATTCTGGTAGAAAATCCTAGGAATGATATCTTCCAAGAACTAGAGAATCTTCTTAAAGGATTTGCTAACACCCATGTGTACACCACCTACTCTGGCTGGGAAATTGGAGAGTTCTGACAGGGATTCTTCAAGACTGGGAGAATACCAAGTCTGGGACTCAAGTCTTGGCCAGACCCATTCTCAGTTTGCTTTATGGTGTTTTGAAGCCACAGCAACACTGGAATGAGAGCACTGATATCTCATCTCCTCCCTAAACTGTGGGAGGAATTGGAAAGCAGCAACCCTGGCCTAAAAGTTCTGGGTGTGCTGGAGTTCCCTGGCTCTGGCTAAGGCTGCCACAAGAAGAGAGGAAAGCAATGTTTGTCAAACAAGCCTACAGAGCTTAGAACATGACCGGAACATCTTCCTTTTGGTTAGGATATAAAAGTATGTAGTAGTCACAATTAGAATAGTCACAATTGTAGTCACAATTAGAATAGAACAATTATAGCATCCTTGATTGTAGACAATTCATAATTTAAAAATATCATATCTGTAATACTCTACCAACCATAGAACCTCAGCATTGGGAGCACCTTAAAGTTCATCTTGTCATTGTATCCAGCTGTAATACTGATTACAAATAAACTGCAATAAGCCAGAGGCAGCATCAACACTTGATTGGCTCTGATTTGCTCATGGTGTATTAAGAACTGCCCAAGTTAAAGAAATTTGAATTCTACTAAAAATTCAAATTGCTCCCGTCTATCATGGCATTTATTTTCTTTAGTCTTCTCTTGTGGTCTTCCTTACCTGTCAATGATTTTCCTGGTTCCCATTTAGAGCACAGACCCAGAACCTGTGGAGGAAAAGAAGAGGAGAAAATATAAATGCAAGAATAAGAAAGAGCCTAAAGTCAAGGCAACACCAAGAAACAATAGGCAAGATAAGGGTAAAAATAAAGTTGGGTGAGGCGAATTAAGGTGGCACAGACTTTGTAAGGAGAAGATAGCCAGGACATATAACAAAGAGAGAGAAGATGGAAAAAGAAGGGAGAGAGCAGAAGAGGCTCAGGAATAAAGGGGATGGGGTAAAGATCATTTACGAGGCAGATGAAAAGTCCTGATACAGCAGAGCTTAGGCTGGAAATGGTTATGCAAAAGAACTTGGTGGTGGCAGTGGACTCGCTGAATGACTTGGGAAGACAAAGAGGATGGCATCTTGACCATGTAAATCTAGTTCTATTCTCTCTGCTCATCCCCCCATCAGGCAATCTGCTCCAGTTCCTAAAAGCTGCCGTGACCTTACCCCATTTCAGTGGAGTTTATTGTCTTCTTCCTTTCAGAAAATAAGGTGAAAATTTGCCCAGTTTTGGTAAACTTTCCATTTTCTCCTAACAAATATCCCCTGCCCACATCACCTAGGGGACACAATGTCTCCCCATGTTAAGTCTCCTATACTTAGGATACTCCTCAGATAAATGAAAACATATACACAGATCTTCCCAAAACATGTTCTGACATTTATTCATATTAGCAAACAAGCCACAGAAATTCTCCAAAACCTCTGAAAAACATGCTAACCTAGCATTTTCCCCAGGAGACACAAAATTTACTCATGCAGACATAAACACATACACACACACACACATACACACACACACATGCGTGCACACATGCACACACACACACACAAAGTGTTTTCCTGTACATTGCAAAACTAGGCAGCTGACTGACCTAAGTGGAGACATAATATTTTAGAGGTGCTCCTGATAGCCCACAAGGGAGTCAGTGTTGTGGCCTGCGATGGTATTGACCAGGTTGTATACTGAATGTACAGTATGTCAAAAGGAAAAATCATTTCCAAGAACAATGATGGAAGTAGCCCAAATATGTGCTTGGAGAAAACCAAGTGAATTTGGGGTTTGGTCCAAGTAAAATATCAAAAGGATGAATCAGAAAAATATATATGTGGGGCTTTGAAAAGTTATTTTTCTTTGTACAGTTAAAATGGCAGTGTTTCAATTTGAGTTTCAAGTGCACGAAAGATGTGTCAAATGATCCAGTTTGTAGCTTGTGACCAGCCTGGAGGGGAAATGATAAAACATTGTTTTCATTATGGACCTAAGATTGTTTCAATAAACACTGCCTGGAGATCACGTTAATATCAGATCTTTTTTAAACTGTCTTTCTCTTTTTACTGAGCTTTTAAAAAGAGTTTTTATTTTGTTTTTGATGGGGTCTTTGAAGGTTCCTGTCTTCAGCCTTCAGCCTCAAAACCTACCACATCCCCACTGTTTTCTGACGTCCTTTAGTCCCATCTTTGCACAGTTCCTTTGAGATGAGCTGAAGTCCAAAGCTTTTATAATACTAAGCAATAAATCTCACTGTCAGGGTCAGTCCAAGGCCATGAGACATTATATGACAACCTGCGAAACTGACTCGATGTGCTTTTGACTTTGAGGGGATGTCAGTGAAGGAACATGGGATTAGGAGTAAAAAGTCCTGCCTTTTAGTCCTGGCTCCGCTGTTTCTGAGCTTTGTCTCTTTCCGTTTTTTTCATTTAGCAAATATTGTTGAATATCTAATATGTGCCACACACTCTAGTAGGAACTAATAGGGAAATAGAAGTAGAGTCAAGGAGTTTGTAGTTGGGGGGTGGGCAACGTAAACAATAAAATAGAGTGAGGTGTGGGTAAGCACAACAATGGAAATACAGGCAAGGTAGAAAGACTGCACAAAGAAGAAAGTAAATTGCTCTGTTGGGGAAAAAGAGGGTAGGCTTTCACTAGGAGGTGACATAAGAATTAAGTTCCAAAAGATGGATGTGTCTAATCAGGTAAATAAAGAATGGGTAGAGGACATTCTTGGTCAAAAAAAGAGCAAGCACAAAAATTCAGAGATAGGGAGGGTATGTGCTATGGTGAGTGCTGTGAAGTGTGTAAACCTGGAGATTCACAGACCTATACCCCTGGGGATAAAAATATATGTTTATAAAAAATTAAAAATTAAAAAAAAATTCAGAGATGGGACACAATTAGTGTGTTTGGAAAGCTATATACACTCAACTATAATTGAAGCATAAAGTGTATGCGATGAACAGGAGGAAAAGACTGCAGTAGGAAGTGAGGGTAAAGAGTAGGCAGAAGCCAGCGCAATGATCTTAGACATTTTGATCTAATAACAACAGTGGCTAACATTTACAGAGCACTTTGAGGTGTCCAACACTATGCAAACACTCTATAACCATCATCTCATTTAATCTTTACATCAATTCTATAGTACTTTCTAAGAAAGTACTATAACGAGTAGCTTGGAGGACATTAGGAGAAGGAAGGGGAAAATGAAGGGGGGAAATCAGAGCAGGAGATAAACCATGAGAGACTGTGGATTACAGGAAACAAATGGAAGGTTTCAGAGGGGAGGGGGATGGAAGGTTGGGTTACCCCAGTGACAGGTATTAAGGAGAGCACGTATTATATGGAGCCCTGGGTGTTATAAGCAAACAATGAATCATGGAACATTACATCAAAAATTAATGATGTACTGTGTGGTGACTAACGTAACATAACATAACGTAACATAATAAAATGTAAATAAATAAATACCCCTCCAAAAAAAAAAAAGAAAAGAAAAAGTACTATTATTATTTCTTTCCACTTAATAGATAAGGAAACTGGTCCTTGAAGAACTTATGTAACCTCTACAAAATAGAGACAGTAAAAGGAGAAGTTGGGAGGAAACCCTAGCCTGTCCAACTGCAGTGTCAGTTCCCTAATGCTGCAATCCTTAGCAAGTGGAGATGACAATGACTTTTGCCAGCTTGCTTTTGATAGCATGTATAAGGGCAGAAACTACATTCTGTGGGTGGTGAAACGATCTCAAGGAAAAACATTAAGAAGATCAAGTTCAAGTCTTATGATCTCAATTCTAGTTTTCTCCAATGTAGAGTAGTGAATAAAATGGAAAGAAGGTTGAGCCAAACATAGGAATTCCAAGAAAGAAGGCTCAGATTCTGGCGTGGATTGACTCTACCCCAGGGTAAGAAAGTTTGCCTGGCTGAGAAAGGAAGAGAGTGCTGATGGTGGTATATAAAATGGGAGTGACACAAAATATTACACTGCTCATAGATGGGGAATTACAACCAATGGAGCCTACAGAGAAAGACACAATAGGAGATGTCACAATTGAGTGGGGTACTGAAGAGAGAAGTAAGGGTAGAGGGAAAGGGTAATTCCAAAATGGCCAGTAGTTGAGCAAACCACAGATGCAGGAAAATACAATATATATTTAAAGAAGTGACTCTAGATCATATTTGCTGAGCACAGAGTTCAAGTATGAAATTAGGGCAAGGCAGCACTGGCTGGGACCAGGTTATGGAAGGCTGAGCTAAAGTATCCAGCTTTTATTAGGGACACAGAGGAGTACCACTGAAGACTTCTGTGATGCGAGCAGTGTGACCAAGGACCTGTGCTAGAGCAACTCACCTGCATGTCTGTGTCTGAGGATATAAAGAGCTCTGTCAAGGCAGTCAATGCAATAGCCCAGGTGTGGGTGCCAAGGTCTGAGCTACAGTAGTGACAGACAAAATGAAAGGGATATACCAAGAAATATTGTGAAAGGAGAATCACAGTACCCTGTGACTGGTGAGATGGAGCCATCATTCATGATTCAAAGGTTTCAAAGACTTCAAGGATGGTTGTAGTAAACAGAAATGCCAAAGTAAGGACAAGGATGTGTGTAGTTTTCTTTTCATTGCCTCTCATAATTGTATACATAAAATTATTTGGTGAAGAAAAACCTGAAAACACAGTTAAGGGAAAAGAACTGAAAAGTCCATAATCTCACTGTTAAATATTCCCTTTTGATATCAAAATCAAATTTTGATTCTAATTTTTTCCTTCCCTATACATATATATTTCTAATATTTCCATCATAAATTGGGTCCTTCCTTTTTATAATTTCTTTTCCCCTTAGTAACATATAGTGAATATCTTTCCACATCAGTAATTGTAGTTCAACATTGTTGTGCTGATTACATAGAATTTTATCTTATTGTTCATTACAATTTACTCTATCTGCTCCCTGATATTAAGAATTCTGCATGATTCCTGGGTTGCCTGGGTGGCTCAGTGGGTTAAGCCTCTGCCTTTGGCTCAGGTCATGATCTCAGGGTCCTGAGATCGAGCCCTGCATTGGGCTCTCTGCTCAGCAGGGAGTCTGCTTCCGCTTCTCTCTCTGCCTGCCTCTCTGCCTACTTGTGATCTCTGTTGAATAAAGAAAGAAAAACCTTTTAAAAAAAAAAGAATCTGCATGATTCCAGTTTTAGCTATAACTAACATCCTTAATGCTGAATATCTCTTACAAATTTAATTATTTCTCTAGTATAAATTCCTAAAAGTGTAATACGAGGCCAAAGGAAATGTAGGATTTTTTTAAGGCTTTTGACATATTGACAAATTATCTTCCAGAAAGAACAAACTGTTTATATTCCCAACAGCAGTATAGGAGTATACAGAGAGAAGGAACTATGTAAAGTTCCCATGTAAAGAAACTATGTACACTTTCAGATATGCAGATTTTTTAAGTGCCTATAGGATGCATCAGAGGCAGTGGGAAATAAATAATTGGGAAGGAAGGAACTAAATCATAAAAGAAAAATCCCTCTTCCTATACCTATTCTTTCTCTTCAGTGCCGTTTCTTCATAGCTCTTCCTCTGAAAGGGAGCTGAAAGCAGTAACATCGCAGTAGCAGTAAACTCATCTAGCACTTCCAAATTTAGTGGTTTCCAAATACCATTTTTCAGTAAAAAGATTTGGAGTTCCTTAAAAGAATGGCTCTCTCTAAGACTGAATAGAAAAAGTAAAAGATGAGCCTGAAATAGCTTTTTGTGCCCGAAAATAAAGACAGTTTTCAAAGAATGATGGTCATGTCAAAAGAACACAAAAGCCAAATTGACAATTTAGTACCAAGATAAAAAATAATAGAAATAACAATAGACTAAAATCCATCAAATAAAATAGGAAGCCATCATAATTTTTAATTAATGAATAAATTGGAAGTTTGATGATTAACAGGGTATGTACAGAGTCTCAAAGCAATCTCCCATAAAATTACATCAATTACATCAATTACATCAATTACATCATCAATTACAAAGAAGAAAGAAGTCTGAGAGATACAAAATTAATTGAGTGATCAAAATTAACATCATCACTAATGGCACAAATTTAAATCATATATCTTTCAACACTGCAGTAAAAAGAATATAACATCACTTCTGGAATATTCCAGCAAAGATGTGTAATTTAAGGCTAATCATGATGAAACATTAGTAAACCAAAGTGAGTGAAATTCTACAAAATAATTGGATTTGTTGTCAAGATCATGAAGTCAAGGAAAGAGTGAGGAACTACTCCAGGCTGAAGGAGATTAAGAAACATGACTGATTCTAGATTAGATTCTGTTGCTATAAAAGAATTTATTAGGACAATAAGTAAAACTGAAATGGGTTCTGAGAGTTAGATGTTAATAATGTTGATCTCCTGGTTCTTTTTTTTTTTTAATCATTTTTTTAATTTATTTTCAGCATAACAGTATTCATTGTTTTTGTACCACACCCAGTGCTCCATGCAATCCGTGCCCTCTCTAATACCCACCACCTGGTTCCCCCAACCTCCCACCCCCCACCTCTTCAAACCCTTCAGATTGTTTTTCAGAGTCCATAGTCTCTTATTGTTCACCTCCCCTTCCAATTTCCCCCAACTCCCTTCTCCTAACTCCCCATGTCCTCCATGCTATTTGTTATGTTCCACAAAAATATAGAACGCTTCATGAATTTGCGTGTCATCCTTGCACAGGGGCCATGCTAATCTTCTCTGTATTGTTCCAATTTTAGTATATGTGCTGCCGAAGAGAGCACTGATCTCCTGGTTCTGATTATTGTATTTTGGTTATGAACAAAAGTATTCTTTTTTGTTTGTAAAAAAAAATTTTTTAAATATTCAGAGCTGATTATGCACCATGTCATTAACATAATCTCATATAGTCAAGGGGGGAAAAAGGTTCTTTTTAGTGTTCTTGCAAATTTTATGCACATTTGAGAAAGAGAGATGGAGGGAAGGAATAAAAGAAAAATTTGGACAGAGAGACAAGGAGGCAGACCAGGGATAGGATCACCCGTATGAAGTTGATAGCCCTGAAGATCCTGGTATAAACCATGCCACTGAGTCCAGAAACTAGGTCATCCTGCCTAGTCTCTCTGCTAATCCTAATTAAGACTGGGATGCATATATTAAGAGCCTAATTCTACAGTGGGTTCTTTATTCCCCACCCCCACCATGAAGGACCAATACCTGATATCCAGAATTGCCATCCACTGGCAGAAGTGGGCAAGACACCCTACACCACAAAATTAGCAGCCACCCAACTCTAAGTATCTTAACCATCTGAAAATACAGGCTGCCCCACCCCACCCACACTGTCTCTGCAGGTCCAGAAGAAGCTTGATACTTTACCCCATCCTTTGTTGAGGTACCAGTCATGTTCCCAGAGAAACTCCCCTTCCCAAGCTGAAATGAAAGAAATGGATGATACCTTGGAATTAGAATTTAGGGAATATATATGAGGAAGAAGAGATGAACAAAGTAAGTGCTGAGAGGGATGATAGGGCAATAGCATGCTGTATAAAACAAGAGAAGAGTTCAAGAGAGGACCAAGATGTACAGAAAGGGATGTAAGGAAGTACAAAGAAAAAGCCTTTAGACTTGATCCTGGGGAGGTAACTGGTGAGCTCTGGGCAGGCATCTTCCATAGAGTCTGGGGCAGAAGTCAACAATGACAGATGTTGGTTGCAGATGTAAGGATGTTTTTCAAAGAAGGACAGAGGTGAGAGAGTTGCTTAAGACAAAAAACAAAATCAAAGATTTGAGGGATATGGGGAATCCCCACCACGTTATGTGGGCTTACCAAATAAATAAATAAATAAATAAATTGTGTGTATGTGTGTATACATATATATACACATATATATATATGTGTATATATATGGACTGAAAATAAAATTATGTGAAAGAGACATTAGGGGATTTGGTCATGGGATAGAATCAAGAGGACCTGTAAAAATTTATGGGGGGTGGGGAAGAATAGATAAAGAGGGCGAGGGGAAGGAGGAAGGGGAAAATATGGCAGGGGGAGGGAAATAGGTAAAGAGAGTGATTTTGAGGCAGGAAAGAGGTGTGATGACCAGTTGAAAGAATGCAAGACAGCACCGCAGGCCAACTGACCTCTAAGGATTCAATGTCAGTTTCAGTTGGATGATCAAAATGAATGCTGTGATTAATGATCCCATTAACCCGGGGGTGGGCCAAGGAAAAGCACTGTGCCTTGTTTACATTTCCACCACCAGAGTGTGCCGCCTAGTTTCTGAGGATAATTATCAAAAAGAGGTCACTGAAGAAGAGAATCCTTCCAGAGAAAATGAGAATGTAGAGAAAGTGGTCAAAGGAAATACTGTGACCCAGGAGAAAATCTTGTCCATGTGGTCAGGAATCATGGCCAAAAAAAAAAAAAAAATATATATAT
Organism: Enhydra lutris kenyoni; assembly: GCF_002288905.1. Lineage (NCBI taxonomy): Eukaryota > Metazoa > Chordata > Mammalia > Carnivora > Mustelidae > Enhydra > Enhydra lutris. The sequence goes on from NW_019154118.1 coordinate 4,738,462, forward strand.
ATATATATATAAAATATATTTTTTATATATATAAATATCTCATTTATACCAGCATTCCTTTTAATAGCATAATGGGAAACAACCAATATGCACTGGCAAAGGGATCGTAACAAAGTGTGAAACAGTCATATAATGGAATACCATTCAGCAGCAAATATAAATTAACCATGGCTAAATGCATTAATTCAGATGAATCAGAAAAACATAAAGCAGAAACCACTACCCTGTGTGATACTATTCAAATAAACTTCACACAGAATTATAAAATATATTCATAAATATGTTTTCAAGTTGTAATGAAAAACAAGAGAATGAAAAACATAAAAGTCCTTGCAGGGAGGAACCAACCAACAGGGAGGGCACACAGGTGCTTCATCATTTCTGTAACATTCTACTTCCTAAGCTGGGCAAACAGATCCAGGAGTATTTACCTGACTATCTTGTATACCTTACATACATTATATTTTATTTTGGTATGTTTGAAATATTTTATTAAAAAATAAACACAAGCACTTAAAAGGGGGAGAGTCCCCAAGGACTAGAATATGGGTCTCTCTCAGGGATCCTGAAGACCAGGTTACTTACTGCTTGTACCACTTGGCCATCCAGAGATCTAAAAATTCTGGTATCCAATTCCCAACATGTAAAATGACCTCACAAAATTTCAGGAAGATTGGAAAGCTCTCTTCAAGTTGCAAGATTTTAATCAGAATTCAGAGTTCTCCTTGAAGTAAACAGAAAGGTAAACATTGTGAACTTTCAGAGAAAATAGTCTCTTGAGAAAATAATCCTTCCCTTTGAGCAGTAATCGCAAAGTAACACCAGGAGGGAAGGAATGCAGCAGCCCCACCTGTCTGAATGTGAAGCTTGAAAAATACTCAGGTTCTAGTTGAGGTGAGGAAAGTGTTCCTGAACAAATCTGGGGACATAGATTCGCTCAATCTCGAATCATGGAATCCTTGACCCTGAAGAGAAGGGGCATGCTATGCTGCTTGGGTTTTGCGAAGACCTTAAACTATTCCAGGCACAATGTGGAGATTTGTTTAAATTCTACATGCTTACTTTTCCAAATGAATTCATACAGGACTAAAACTTCTCTCTTTGCCTGCTCCATCTCTATCTCCAATACTGTACTCACTGCAAAATGTAAGTCAGCCAGGTGCAAAGGAAGGTATGGCTAGCACTCTAGAGATCGTGGGGAAACTGACCACAGAGAGCCAGAATCAAATCAAGGCTGGGGGTGAAGAGGCAGCTTACAACAAGTTCTTGAGAACTCATCCCCTAAGCTGCCAGCCCCATACTTCACCTCTGCCCCCACTTCTTTTCATTTCCAAGACCATCAACTCCAGCAGTGAGGGGGTATCTGATAGTACAGCACATCTGGAGGCCCCAGGATGGGGCTGAAATTCACTAAAGACACTAGGCCACAAATAAGTGATAAAACATGAGAGAAAGGTCAGGCTCCAGGAAAGCACTCCTAATAAATCCTCTTGATCTTGATTTCTCCATCTAGAAACATATTAAGTGTAAAATACTGACTTTGAATGGAGTCCAGCCAAAAGTTACACAGTTTGAGGGTTTTCTAGAATGACTGTGTACTTCAAAAGGAAGTAGGTTAGGAAATGCAGTGCTGTTCAAAGATCCTAGGGGGGCAGGGAAGGCAAATTTCATCAACCAAGTGGAATATCCCAAATCCACCTGTAAAAGGGTATCCTTTCTATTACAGAGTGGGTGCTATTTTTGATGGTGCAGATGTAGATTACTGTGATGGCATAGGTCTTCTGTATGGATGGGGTTTATTTTTTAAGACAGTGTATTTTGCGAGATGAGAGGGAGAACAATTTAGGGTTGCAAAAGACAAAGAAGTTTAGAGTTTGAAGGCAGAAAGAGTTATTCACAACTTTGGCCTTTTCACTAAGCCATTCAGTCTGTTTCTCTCCTCTGTGAAAGGCAGACAATTAGAGAATCAATGTCAAAGGACATTGTGAGGACTAAATGGGGTGATGCATGTAAAGGTCTTAGTTTGATGCCTAGAACACATTAATTGCTCCCAAAATGATAGTTATCCATCACCATCAGGATCATAGTCACCATCATCATTCACTGGGGTCAACATTACAGTCTGTAGTGTTCTGGGAGTAAAGAAGATGACACAGGCTATGAAAGGACTTGTTCATTTGAAGGAACTTGGTAAGTTTATGGAAAGCTAATAAGTTTACCTAGAAATGAGTATTAAGAAGAAGGACTCTGGGGTCTGAATAGTGACTTACAGATGAAAGTAGTTCTGTCCTTGGATAGCAGGACAAAATGAACTGACAAACCAGCCTGAGTGCTGAGGATGATGTAATGTCGCTAACAAATCATTCATTCTTCCATCTGATAAATATCTATGAGCACCTACTCTATGCTCCAAATACCAAACTCTGTTCTTGGCCACACTGGTACACTGCTGAGTAAGCAAATACAGTCCTATCCCCATGAGCTTACTGAGAAAGAGACAGGAACTTAATGGAGCAAGCAAAGACCTTAAAATGTGCCTGAAACCAGGTGTAGAACATGGTTATCATTGGACATGCAGGCACCTGTTAAGGCTCTCTACTCTTTCAGTGAAGTCCTTTGGATGTGAAATCCAAGAGCAGTATGAAAGGAAAAGAAAGACTTTAGAGCAAGCCAGACTAGGTTTGAGTCTTGATTTAGCTTTGTTGTGTGCCTAAGGTCTCTGAGCAGTTCCCTTGATATTACAAAAGCACAGTAACAATTTCCTTCCAGAGTATTGTAAGGCTTAAAAATGATCCATCAAACACTTAGCCTCGTGACTGACATATAGTATGTGTCCAAAAAGTAAAGCTACTTTTTTACTTATGCAATTTGTCATTGTTTCCTCATTTATTTTTTTTAATTAACTAACATATAATGTATTATTTGCCCCAGGGGTACAGGTCTGTGAATCATCAGGCTTACACATTTCACAGCACTCACCATAGCACATACCCTTGCAAATGTCCATAACCCGGCCACCCTATCCCTACCTGCCAAAGAGCGAAAAACCCTCAGTTTGTTTCCTGAGATTAAGAGTTTCTTATGGTTTTTCTCCCTCTCGATGCTATCCTATTTCACTTTTCCTTCCCTACCTCCCACAACCCCCCGCCCTGCCTCTGAAATTCCTCATATCAGAGAGATTACATAATTGTCTTTCTCTGATTGACTTATTTCACTCAGCTAATACCCTCTAGTTCCATCCATGTCATTGCAAATGGCAAGATTTCATTTCTTTTGACAGCTGTGTAGTGTTCCATTGCATATATATACACCACATCTTCTTTATCCTTTCAGCTGTTGATGGACATCTAGGTTCTTTCTGTAGTTTGACTATTGTGGACATTGCTGCTATAAACATTGGGGTGCATGTGCCCCTTCAAATCACTACATTTGTATCTTTAGGATAAATACCCAGTAGTGTGACTGCTGGGTTATAGGGTAGCTCTATTTTCAACGTTTTAAGGAACCTCCCTACTGTTTTCCAGACTGGCTGCAGCAGCTTACATTCCCACCAAAAGGGCAGGAGAGTTCCCCTTTCTTTGCATCTTTGCCAACACCTGCCATTTCCTGACATGTTAATTTTAGCCATTCTGACCAGTGTGAGGTGGTATCTCACTGTGGTTTTGATTTGTATTTCCCTGATGCCGAGTGATATGGAGCACTTTTTGATGTGTCTGTAGGCCATCTGGATGTCTTCTTTGAAGAAATGTCTGTTCATGTCTTCTGCCTATTTCTTGATTCGATTATTTGTTCTTTGGGTGTTGAGTTTGATAAGTTCTTTATAGAGTTTGGATACTAGCCCTTTATCTGATATGTCATTTGCAAATATCTTCTCCCATGCTACAAGTTGTCTTTTGGTTTTGACTGTTTCCTTTGCTGTGCAAAAGCTTTCATCTTGATGAAGTCCCAGTAGTTCATTTTTGCCCTTGTTTCCCTTGCTTTTGGTGAGGTTGCTCACCTTTGGCGAGGTCGCAGTAGTTGCTGTGGCTGAGGTTGAAGAGGTTGCTGCCTGCATTCTCCTCAAGGATTTTGATGGATTCCTGTCTCATATTGAGGACTTTCATCCATTTTTAGTCTGTTTTTGTGTGTGGTATAAGAAAATGGTCCAGTTCCATTCTTCTGCATGTGGCTGTCCAATTTTCTCAACACCATTTGTTGAAGAGACTATCTTTTTTCCATTGGACATTCTTTCCTGCTTTGTCAAAGATTAGTTGACCATAGAGCTGAGTGTCTATTTCTGGGTTCTCTGTTCTGTTCCATCGATCTATGTGTCTGTTTTTGTTCCAGTACCATACTGTCCTGATGATGACAGCTTTGTAGTAGAGTTTGAAGTCTGAAATTGTGATGCCACCAACTTTGCTTTCTTTTTCAACTTTCCTCTGGCTATTCAGGGTCTTTTATGGTTCCATAGAAATTTTAGGATTATTTGTTCCATTTCTTTGAAAGAAGTTGATGGTATTTTGGTAGGGCTTGCATTAAATGTGTAGATGGCTTTAGGTAGCATAGACATTTTCACAATATTTGTTCTTCCAACCCATGGGCATAAAATGCTTTTCCATTCCTTTGTGCCTTTCTCAATTTCTTTCGTTAGTACTTTATAGTTTTCTGAGTACAGATTCTTTGCCTCCTTGGTAAGGTTTATTCCTAGGTACTTATGGTTTTGGGTACAATTGTAAATGGGATTGACTCCTTACTTTCTCTTTCTTCTGTCTTGTTGTTGGTGTATAGAAATGCAACTGATTTCTGTGCAGTGATTTATATCCTGACACTTTACTGAATTCCTGTATACATTGTAATAGTCTTGGAGTGGAGTCTTTTGGGTTTTCCACATAAAGTATCAGACCATCTGCAGAGTGAGAGTTTGATTTTTTCTTTGCTGATTCGGATGCCTTTAATTTTTTTGTTGTTGTTGTCTGATTGCTGAAGCTAGGACTTCTAGTATACTATGTTGAATAGTGGTGGTGATAGTGGAAATCCCTGCCATGTTCCTGATCTTAGGGGAAAACCTCTCAGTCTTTCCCCCATTGAGAATGGTATTCACTGTGGGTTTTTCTCAGATGTCTTTGATGATATTGAGGTATGTACCCTCTATCCCTACACTGTGAACAGTTCTGATCAAGAAAATGTGTTGTATTTTGGCAAATGCTTTTTCCTCATCTATTGAGAGTATCATATGGCTATTGTTCTTTCTTTTATTAATGTATTGTACCACACTGATTGATTAGCAGATGTTGAACCAGTCTTGCAGCCCAGGAATAAGTCCCACTTGGTTGAGATGAATAATCCTATTAATGTACTGCAGGGTCCTATTAGCTAGTATTTTGGTGAGAATTTTTGCATCCGTGTTCATCAAGGAAATTGGTCTGTAATTCTCCTTTTTTTTTTAAGATTTTATTTATTTATTTATTTATTTATTTACTTATTTATTTATTTGACAGAGGTCAGTCACAAGTAGGCAGAGAGGCAGGCAGAGAGAGAGGGGAAGCAGGCTCCCTGCTGAGGAGAGAGCCCGATTTGGGGCTCAATCCCAGGACCCTGAGATCATGACCGAGGCTGAAGGCAGAGTCTTAACCCACTGAGCCATACAGGGGCCCCAGTAATTCTCCTTTCTGATGGGATCTTTGGTTTTGGGATCAAGGTAATGCTGGCCTCATAAAATTAGTCTGGAAATTTTCCTTCCATTTCTATTTTTTTAAACAGTTTCAGGAGAATAGGTTTTAATTCTTCTTTAAATGCTTGGTAGAATCCCCCTGGGAAGCCTTCTGGCTCTGCTCTCTTGTTTATTGGGAGATTTTTGATGTCTGCTTCAATCTCCTTACTGGTTATGGGCCTGTTTAGGTTTTCTATTTCTTCCTGGTTCAGTTTTGGCACTTTATACGTCTCTAGGAGTGCATCCATTTCTTCCAGATTGTCAAATTTGTTGGTGTATAATAGTTGCTCGTAACATGTTCTTATAATTGTATTTCTTTGGTGTTGGTTTTGATCGCTCCTCTTTCACTCATGATTTTATTAATTTGGGTCCTTTCTCTTTTCTTTTTGGTAAGTCTGGCCAGGGGTTTATCAATCTTATTAATTCTTTCAAAGAACAAGCTCCTAGTTTCATTGATTGGTTCTACCGTTCTTTTTATTTCTATTTCATTGATTTCTGCTCATATCTTTATTATTTCTCTTCTGCTGGGTTTAGGCTTTATTTGCTGTTCTTTCTCCAGCTCCTTTAGGTGTAGGGTTAGGTTGTATACTTGAGACCTTTCTTGTTTCTTGAGAAAGGCTTGTATTGCTATATACTTTCCTCTTAGGACTGCCTTTACTGTGTTCCAAAGATTTGAACAGTTGTATTTTCATTTGTTTCCATCAATTTTTTAAACTTTTCTTTAATTTCTTGGTTGACCAACTCATTCTTTAGTAGGATGCTCTTTAGCCTCCATGTATTTGAGTTCTTTCCAACTTTCTTCTTGTAACTGGGTTCTAGTTTCACAGCACTGTGGTCTGAAAATATGAAGGGAATTATCCCAATCTTTTTGTACTGGTTGAGACCTGATTTGTGCCAGGGTGTGATATATTCTGGAGAATGTTCCATGTGCACTAGAAAAGAATGTGTATTTTGTTGCTTTGGGATGGAATGTTCTGAATATATATGTGATGTCAATCTGGTCCAGTGTGTCATTTAAAGCCTTTATTTCCTTGTTGATCTTTTGCCTGGATGATCTGTCCATTTCAGTGTGGAGGGTGTTAAAGTCCTCTACTATTATTGTATTACTGTCAATGTATTTCTTTGATATTCTTATTAATTGATTTATATAACTGGCTGCTCCCAAGTAGGAGCATATTTAAAATTGTTAGGTCTTCTTGTTGGACAGACCCTTTAAGTATGATATAGTGTCCTTCCTCATCTCTTATTATAGTCTTTGGTTTAAAATCTAATTTATCTGATATAAGGATTGCCACCCCAGCTTTCTTTTGATGTCCATTAGCATGGTAAATGGTTTTCCACCCCCTTACTTTAAATTTGGAGGTGTCTTTGAGTCTAAAATGAGTCGCTTACAGACAGCATATAAATGGGTCTTGCTTTTTTATCCATTCTGATACCCTGTGTCTTTTGATGGGGCATTTAGCTCATTTACACTCAGGGTAACTATTGAAAGATATGAATTTAGTACCACTGTATTGCCTGTAAGGTGACTGCTACTGTATATTGTCTCTGTCCCTTTCTGGTCTGTTACTTCTAGGGGTCTCTCTTTGCTCAGAGGACGACTTTCAATATTTCCTGTAAGGCTGGTTTGGTGTTTGCAAATTCTTTTAATTTTTGTTTGTACTGGAAGCTTTTTATCTCTCTATTTTCAATGACAGCCTAGCTGGATATCGTATTCTTGGCTGCATATTTTTCTTGTTTAAGGCTCTGAATATATCATGCCAGTCCTTTCTGGCCTGCCACGTCTCTGTGGATAGGTCTGCTGCTAATCTGATATTTCTACCATTGTATGTTACAGACCTTTTGTCCCAAGCTGCTTTCAGGATTTTCTCTTTGTCACTAAGACGTGTAAATTTTACTATTAGATGATGGGGTGTGAACCTATTCTTATTGATTTCGAGGGGGCTTCTCTGTGCCTCCTGGATTTTGATGTTTGATCCCTTTACCATATTAGGGAAATTCTCTACTATAATTTGCTCCAATATACCTTCTGCCCCTCTCTCTCTTTCTTCTTCTTCTGGGATCCCAATTATCCTAATATTGTTTTGTCTTATGGTATCCCTTATCTCTCAAATTCTCCCCTAGTGGTCCAGTAGTTGTTTGTCTCTGTTTTGCTCAACTTCTTTATTCTCCATCATTTGGTCTTCTGTATCACTAATTCTCTCTTCTGACTCATTTATTCTAGCAGTAAAAGCCTCCATTTTTTATTACATAATGCACCTCATTAATAGCTTTTTTTATTTCAACTTGGTTAGATTTTAGTTCTTTTATTTCACCAGAAAGGGATTTTATCTCTCCAAAAAGGGGTTCTCTAATATCTCCCATTCCTTTTTTGAGCCCAACTAGCACCTTGAGAATTGTCATTCTGAATTCTAGTTCTGACATATTACTAATGTCCATATTGATTAGGTCCCTAGCCATCAGTACTGCCTCTTGTTCTTTTTTGTATGTGGGGGGGGTGAGTTTTTCTCCCTTGTCATTTTATCCAGATGAGAATAGATGAATGAGAGAACAAAATGCTAAAAGGGTGGCAAAGACCCCAGAAAAATATACACTAACCAAATCAGAACAGACCCAAAACCTGGGGGAGAAGAAAGGGGGGAAAAATAAAAAGTAAAAAATAAAAAATAATTGAAGGAAATTATATATATATATATAGATATATATATATCTATATATATCTCTATAATCTATATAGAGATATATATAGATATATATAGATATATAGATTATAGAGATATATAGATATAGATATATCTATATATAACCAGTGAATCAAACAGAGACACCCACTTGATTTTGGGTGTATTCTGGTCTCTTAGAAAAAAACTACCTCCTAAAATTTTAAAGAAAGAAAAACTTATATATATAGAAAAATAAGGGTAAGCCCAATGAAGGGATGGAATATGACTGTAAAAAGGAAAATTTTAAAAGATTCTAAAAAAGGAATTGATAAAATAAGAAGTTGGAAAAAGAAAAAAAAAGAGGAGAGAATGTGATAAGGCTGGATACTAGAACAAAGCCATGTGCTAGATTTAGAGTATATTTTTTTCTATTAGAAGAAATTATATCCCAAAATTTTAAAGTAAAAAAAACTATATATTCACAAAAATAAGGTTAAATACAATGAAGGGATAACATAGGACTATAACAATGGAAATTTTAAAAGTTTTTTTTAAACAGTATTGATAAGATAAAATAGTTTTAAAATGTTAAAATAAGAAAGAGGTAAAATTAAAAAACGAATAAGAAAAAAATAAAATTTTAAAAATTTAACTTTGAAAGATCATGGGATGAAAAGGATCATGGAATAAAAGCCATGAATTCTATGTGTTGCTTTCTCCTAGCCTGGAGTTCCACAGTTCTCATTGATCGGTAAACTTGGTCTTGGCTGGATGTTCTTGCTGATCTTCTGGGGGAGGGGCCTCTTGCAGTGATTCTCAATTGTCTTTGCCTGAGGCAGAATTACACTACCCTTGCCAGGAGCCAGGCTGAGCAATCTGCTCAGGTTTGCTTTCAGAGCTTTTGTTCCCTGAACACTTTCCATGGAGCTTTGGAGGATGGGAATGAAGATGGCAGCCTCCCAATCTCCGGCCTTGGAGAAGCTGAGAATTGGGGCCCCACTCCTCAGTGTGCCCTCAGAGAAAAGAAGTCAACCCTCCCATCTCCCTGGTCTCTGGCCACACTCGAGCTCACCCGGCCTGTGACCAAGCATTTCTATCTCCGGCTCATGGCCCTGTTTGGAGTCTCCAAAACCAGCAGATTCCTGCTGCACATTCCTGTGCCACTCCTCCTGAAGGAGGAATGTGGAGGTCTCTCCGGATCTACCACTTGTGGTGTCCCTGATCGAAGAGCAGTGGCCCGACTGTGACTTGAGTCACGGTTTAAGGTAACCCCAAGCTGAGATCACACTCCTCAGCTCTGTCTCTGTAGCTGGCTTCTCCACTCTGATACCTGGGAGTTCTGCCACACTCAGACACCCCTGGTCTTTCTGTGACCTTGCAGGTCCTGAGAACACACTGTTCCTGTGAGGGTTCCATTCCCCACTTAGCCTCTGAAGCGACATCCCTCAGTGGAGCAGACTTCTAAAAGTTCCAAGTTTGTGCACCGTTGCTCCACTGCTTGCCGGGAGCCAGCCCCTCCTCTTGAAGTTTATCTTCCCGTCGCTTCAGATTCACTTCTCCACATGTCCTACCTTCCAGAAAGTGGTTGATTTTCTATTCCTAGATTTGCTGTTCTTCTCTTCTATCTCCTATTGAGTTTGTCGGTGTTCAGAATGGTTTGCTAACTATTGAGCTGAACTCCTGGTACCTGATGATATTTCAGTCTCTTACTTCTCTGCCATCTTGCTTCCTCCTCTTCATTTATTTCTTTTAGTTTTTAGTATTGTTCCTCTAAAAGTATCAACTTGTCTCAGATGAGGAACAAAAAGGCACAGACATTTGCCCAAACTATGAGGGTGCAGGGACCCATGCCTGGTAAGTGAGAGTTAGCAAGTGCTGACAGTGAGGCCCTAGGCAGAACCCCAGTTAAAATTTCAGGTTGAAGGCCATTGTATTTGGTGAGAAGAGGACTCGTCTTGTGTCCCAGGAACAATGCTGGGCAGGACAAGTGGTCAGAAACACAGACAAGCCATGATAAACTGTACATTGGTAGAGACTTACAGAGAACTTGCACACACAATGTCCCACTTGGTCTTCCAGCTCAGCTTGAAAGGAAGTCCTTTTGTCCCCTATTATACTGCTTACACAGAAAAATTATTACCTTTGTTCTTGCTGCTGTTGTTGCTTAGTACTTTGTTGTTCATGTTGTCCATTTGTTTTTTTAATTGTTGTAAAATACACATAAAATTTACAATCTGAACCATTTTTAAGTGTGCAGTTCAATGGTATTAATTACATCCACATCATTGTGCAATTGTTGCCTCTTTAAAGCCTCAATATCCCAGGGTTAGTGGAAACTAGACCCCAATGTCAACACTCTTGCTGCCCCCTGCATCCTAACTCCTAGTCCCCAGGGGAAAACACTGCATTCTGTTCTGTAACTTTGTGGTGTGCTTCTTTCTGCATGCCAGAAAGTGGTTTGGGCATGAAGGTAAATCTGAGGGCTGCTATGCTCCTAACCTTTTATCTGATGCACAGTTTGTATGAAATTTAACATCTTTCACCTGCTTCTGACATACATTTACTGGGATATGACTCAAATCAAGCTCCACTTGGCTAACATCTGCCTTTCCATTCCTGCCTGACTCGGCAGGGAAGCTAGTATCTGGCAGAAGGAGCATTGTCAGGTTGCTGTTCCTGGCAAAGGAAAGGAGTGTTTGCTGCCTAACATAGCAAAGGACAAGGCAGGGCTCCTAGTTCTTTTCCCAAGGCCTTTGCTAACACTCTGTGGGGTTTTTCAGGAAGTCACTTTGTGCTTAGCTATCTGTCAGGAATAAGAAAAACAAAATCATTTTCTGTATAGTTCTTCTATGGTGATTCATGTAACCCCAAATTCTTTCAGGTCCTCCATATTCAAAATGTTTGAGAATGGTTAGCCCTATTTTAGAAAACTAATCTGATTTTTAATTATGATATTGTTCATGTGGATTTAGTGCCTCAGAGATACCAGCCATTGTGCTAGGAATTCATGTCCCTGGATGACCCAAAAGGTTTTTCTAGGGCCAGGCTTTATCAAGAAAGTTGAGAGATGGTGAGCTCTCTGGGACTCTTTTGAAGCACCATCCCTGCTTAGTTCCTAAATGGCCAGTTAGACAGGGATGCTCTCAGGACAAGCAGATCCATTAATATTGCCTAAGACTTCAGCCTTAAAAGCTGGACTAGCCCATATAGGAAGTTCCCCCAAGTCCTGTTGCCACTCTTACTTAGGGTTGAGGTCTGGAGAAAATGATGGGCCACCCCTTCTATGCCCTCTTCCCCTAGTGCCAAGCCATGGGATAAGCTCCCCAACTTGTCCACTCCATAGTGTGAGGTGCAATGGGGAAGCAATAGGCAGGGAGAGAGCCACTGTGAGGAGATGTCACCCTTCACTCCTCTCATCAGTGCTTTCCCTCTGACCCCAGTGACTATTCTACCATCACCTGTGCTGAAGAGCCTCCTCCTTGCATGGGATTAGAAGGTGGCGCCCATCCCTGTTTTGAGTTTGTAACCAAAATATTTGTTAAATCTATGACCATGGGATGCCTGGAGGATTATGGGAAGAAATCAGTCTCCCCACCGTTAGGAAACTTTAAGAAGGGGTGCTTAGAAGGACACTTGGGTGGCTCAGTTGGTTAAGCATCTGCCTTTGGCTCAGGTCATGATCTGAGGCTCCTGGAATTGAGCCCTGCATCAGTCTCCTTGCTTGGCAGGGAGCCTGCTTCTCCCTCTGCCTGTCACTTCATCTGCTTGTGCACGCACTCCCCTCTCTCTCAAATAAATAAATAAATAAATAAATAAATAAATAAATAAATAAATAAATAAA
>NW_019154118.1:4750664-4769646 GCF_002288905.1 Enhydra lutris kenyoni
ATTTAAAGAAAAAAAAGAAGAAGAAGAAGGGGGACTTAGAAACACATCCTGTGGTTCTTTTCCTATAGTTTCTCAGTGGTGAGCTAGGATCTTAGCTAAGAACACATGAGACATTTTTTCTGATTGCAACACAAACGCTTTCAGTTCAGGAATGAGAATTTATCAAGGTCTATATATTGTACACTAAGTGCTCATAAGTTATACAACATCAGCTCAGACAGAAGATACCATTTCTAACTTTCTTCCCATCACATTAATAAGTGGAAATACAGCCACCGGATTCCTCTTTCCTGATCATAGATATTCTCTCTCTGGCTTCTTTGGCAAATTCTACCCCTGATTTCCATATCCAATTCAAGTACCCAAATCTCATAAGCTAAATATATAACAGCCTTTTTTCTTTTACCTTAGTCCCTTTGGTTTGTTTGAGATCCTACTCAGGTTCATTCACGAAGTAATTAAGTCAACCTCATGACAGCATAGAACCCTACTCAGAGAATGTCTCTCACTACTAAAGACCATTGTGCTTGGTCCACTTACTATCTTATTATTAGGTCATAGAGGACCCAATAGGCCTGAATAACAGCAATAGTAAGAAAAACATAAGGATTTAATTTCCTAAAAAGTTAACATAGAAGTGAGGTTCCAAAAGAAAAAAAAATAACATATTCTTAGGATATGGAACACAGAATATAGAAGCTACATCATCTGTGCCATTGTCTCTTCCTTAGCATTGCTGGTCCATAGCTGGAATATGCTTGATTCACTTTCAGACTCACCCTTCAAGAAAGTTGGTTTGTTTTTGTTTTTTTTAAAGATGTATTTATTTATTTTAGAGAAAGAGAGCACAGGGAGGGGGAGAGGGAGAGGGAGAGAGAAACTTCAGCAGACTCTTCACTGAGCTCAGAGCCTGATATGGAACTTGATCTCAAGATCCTGAGACCAAGACCCTGAGATTATGAGCTGAGCTGAAACTGAAAGTCAGACCCTTAACCAATTGTGTGGCCTAAGGGTGCCAAGATTTGTTGATAACACATAGGAATCATTGACTGGACACCTGGGTGACTCAGTTGGTTAAGCAAGTGATTCTTGATCTCAGCTCAGATCTTGATCTCAGGATGTGAGTTTGAGCCCTGCATTGGACTCCATTCTGGATGTGGAGCCTACTTAATTACAAGAAATATATATATAGAAAAAGAAAGAAGAAAAAATACATAGGAATCATGAAAAAAACAAGATATGTAGCATTAATAAAGAAAGTAGATGATGTCTTGGGATGGCTAATGGAGCAAAAGCCATGAAAGAGATCTTAGAGGCTTGTCTCATGAATGAGAGCAGAAATGGAACTTATGGGTAGATACCATATTTCTGTCCTATAACAAAAAAGTTTCTAACAGAATTGTCTGAAAATTAAACTGATTGTTCCTTGTTTAAAAGCCACTAGATGACCGACCACTTGACATAAAGACCATTTTCATGTTGAGAAATGAGATCTAAACACCATACTAACTCTAGGTTTTCCTCCCATCCTATAGATAAGTGAAGAGGTATCCTGTCTTACTCATAAAGCAGTTCCTAGAGTAGGAAGCAACATTTTCAAAGTGGCAGCTCCAGGAAAACAAAGTTTCTTGGGATCATTAGTTGATATGGGATAGAGGGAAAGGAAAAAAGATTGAGATGGATCTGCTAACAGAAGAGGGAAGAAGATACATTGTGGGGGAGGAAATCACAAGGCATCTAGATGGAATGTATAGTTCCCAAGACTTTGAGTGAGTTTGGTTGGTCTGGAGAGGAACTTTATGAGGGACCTTTCTCCAATAAAATGAAAAGACAAACCTCATGGAGGAATTTACTGCTCATAAACCAAATCCTGAGACTCTAACCATGGACAGCAGGGATCAAGCTGAACTCCCTTCTGGCCTACTATCCCATGTTGTTGGGCACTTGCTGGCTATTTTCACCTCTGAATCAGAGGAATTGGTAGACTCCCTGAAACATCCTTTAGTTCCACCTGTAAAAGGACTCCTTTCTTCCCTTACCTTCTCTATTTTCTCCATGCTCAGAAACCAAATAAGAACCAAGGAGTGGACCATCACAGAAAACCAAGACTTTGAAGACTGGCACTGCAGCTTGCCTAAGAAGGACATACAGGATGGAATCTAAATCCCATACCTGGGTTTGCAGGACCTGTCCCAGTGGCTGGGCCAACTCTGACTAACCCACCTTAACTCACCAAAAGGAATCCTCTTACATGATTGTGATATGGTTTAAGAATTGGTCCTTCATCTGTTGATGATAAACCACTTATATCTTACATTATAATTTGGGAAGGGATGATCACAATATGCTCAATTCATAATTTCATATCTGAGAATCATAAAATAAGAGGCACTATTGTGTAGTAGTTAAAAGAGTGCTGGGCCTGGAGATACACTGCCTGGGTTTGAAATCTATCTCTGTCGTTTGCTAACTGTTGACTTTGAGCAAGATCCTTAACTTTTCTGGGTCTCAGTTTCTTCATCTGTAAAAAGGAAACAATAATTATACCTACTTCATAAGACAGTTGTGAACCTTAAATGACATGATCACAGTACTATTTAACATAATGACTGGAATTCAGCTAAAAATATGTTAGCTACTATCACATTATTTTAGGACTTGAGAGATAATGGTTACATAGAGCTACCCTGCTCACAGTGCTTGACTGCAGAGGTGGGTGTCTCATTTGTTCCCCTAGTTGAGTTAAAGGCTTTTTTGGGTCCCTCTTTTTTAACCCCAAGCATACCTTAGTTTACAGGAGAATAAAATCTATTATTATTTTATGACTTCCTGATTTTATAAGAGAACTTAATCTTCATTTCATCTTGATTTTATTTGGTAATAATTATTTTTTAAAAGGCCTTAGTTTTAGTGTTCCTTGCCCCTTATTACCTTTGTCATGTAAGTGCTAAAAGGCAAACTCAAAAGTTCAAAATGAAACTGGATTTCTGCAAGTGAGGACCTGGAAGCCAGAGAGGTAAGGCCACATGTCCAAAGACCCACACTTAGTGAAAAAGCAAGACAAAAAATTGGTCCTGTTCTTCTTAGATTATTCCAATAAATTTGTTTATTAAAAGTATTCTAAAAGGTATGTAATGAATTATTCGTTGAGTGAATGTATACTTCTCTTATACACATAAATGTGTGTTTTGTACATTTGATACTATCTTTAATAACATAGATACACAAAGCCATGCATATACATGTGTGTACTGTTGCCTGAATACAATCCTTACTGTGAACATTCCCATAAAACCTGCCGCAGCTGAGAGGCCAATCCTCTCAACTGCCCGGCTCAGAGACAGAACTGAACCCTTGGGTCAGAACAAGTCCACCAGTAACTACAAGATCTGCTGTTTCCCTCTTATGGTCTGGCTTAGCTCCAGGCCACACTATAAGAGATGAGTCAAGGGAGATTCCTAACTTTGTGCAGAGCTATGAAGAGGGGCCAGAGCTTAGCTTTTCTGTCCAATAGGAGGATCCTATTTCAAAAGTAAATTTGGCTTTCTTACCAAAGATCTGCAACTTTTCTCAAGCCCCATCTCTCCCCAAAATAACAAGGAGTCTCAAACAAGCTCCTGAAGTTTTAATCATTCATTTATTAAACAAGTCTCCATAGAGAACCCAGTAGTACCAGGCACTAGGGATACCTGGGGAGCAAATCCAAACCAGTCCAGAGTAGGAAGAAAATAGGAGTATCTGGAGACACTCCAGACAAGAATGTGAAAGAAGAAATGTCTTAGTTACTGTTTTCCTGGCTTACCCCTTATCTCCCAGCTCACTCCCCATTACCCTTGCCTCCTTTGCATTGTAAAGAGCTCCCTCAAACTTCTCTTAGTCATTCGTTTCTTCCTTCATCAAAACTTGATTCCTTTTGTCTGTGCTGTCATTTGCAAATATCTTCTCCCATTCCATGGGTTACCTCTATGTTTTGTTGACTGTTTCCTTTGCTGTGCAGAAGCTTTTGATTTTGATGAAGTCCCGAAAGTTCATTTTCACTTTTGTTTCCTTTGCCTTTGGAGACGTATCTTGAAAGAAGTTGCTGTGGCTGATATCAAAGAGGTTACTACCCATGTTCTCCTCTAGGATTCTGATGGATTCCTGTCTCACGTTCAGGTCTTTTATCCATTTTTAGTTTATCTTTGTGTACGGTGTAAGAGAATGGTCGAGTTTCATTCTTCTACATATAGCTGTCCAGTTTTCCCAGCACCATTTATTGAAGAGACTGTCTTTTTTCCACTGTATATATTTCCTGTTTTGTCGAAGATTAGTTGACCATAGAGTTGAGGGTCCATATCTGGGCTTTCTACTCTGTTCCACTGGTCTATGTGTCTGTTTTTATGCCAGTACCATGCTGGCTTGGTGATCACAGTTTTGTAGTAAAGCTTGAAATCAGGTAATGTGATGCCCCCAGTTTTATTTTTGTTTTTCAACATTTCCTTAGCGATTTGGGGTCTCTTCTGATTCCATACAAATTTTAGGATTATTTGCTCCAGCTCTTTGAAAAATACCAGTGGAATTTTGATCAGAATGGCATTAACAGTATAGATTGCTCTACGCAGTATAGACATTTTAACAAAGGTTGATATCCAGGATCTATAAAGAACTCCTCAAACTCAACACACACAAAACAGACAATCATATCAAAAAATGGGCAGAAGATATGAACAGACACTTCTCCAATGAAGACATACAAATGGCTATCAGACACATGAAAAAATGTTCATCATCACTAGCCATCAGGGAGATTCAAATTAAAACCACATTGAGATACCACCTTACACCACTTAGAATGGCCAAAATTAGCAAGACAGGAAACAACATGTGTTGGAGAGGATGGAGGTGGTGGGAATTCTCACTGTTGGTGGGAATGCAAGTTGGTGCAGCCACTTTGGAAAACAGTGTGGAGATTCCTCAAGAAATTAAAATAGAGCTTCCCTATGACCCTGCAATTATGCTACTGGGTATTTACCCCAAAGATACAGATGTAGTGAAAAGAAGGGCCATCTGTACCCCAATGTTTATAGCAGCAATGGCCATGGTCGCCAAACTGTGGAAAGAACCAAGATGCCCTTCAACGGACGAATGGATAAGGAAGATGTGGTCCATATACACTATGGAGTATTATGCCTCCATCAGAAAGGATGAATACCCAACTTTTGTATCAACATGGATGGGACTGGAAGAGATTATGCTGAGTGAAATAAGTCAAGCAGAGAAAGTAAATTATCATATGGTTTCACTTATTTGTGGAGCATAACAAATAGCATGGAGAACAAGGGGAGATGGAGAGGAGAAGGGAGTTGAGGGAAATTGGAAGGGGAGTTGAACCATGAGAGACTATGGACTCTGAAAAACAACCTGAGGGTTTTGAAGGGGTGGGGGGTAGGATGTTGGGGGAACCAGGTGGTGGGTATTGGAGAGGGCACGGATTGCATGGAGCACTGGGTGTGGTGCAAAAACAATGAATACTGTTACACTGAAAAGAAATAAAAAATTTAAAAAAAAAAACTTGATTCCTGGGGAAATAATTTGATTTTTCATTTATTTATTCAACAAATATATGTTGATCACCTACTAGACAACACCTACTGTGTACAGCAGTAGATAAACTATCAGTTATTTAGAGCTTCTCCTAGGAATGTTTGCATTTCAAGTCTTCAAAAATTATTTTCATACTTTGTTTACTGAGCTATAATTTATATATCGTAATATTAATAACTTTAAAGTATTCAATTTAGTGGTTGTTTGTATATTTACAAAATTGTACAACCATAACCATTATCTAATTCCAGAATATTTTCATCACTCCAGAAAGAAATCCCATACCCATTAGGAGTCATTTCCCAATCTCTCCTTCCCACACCCCCTAAGAACCACTAAATAACTTTCTCTATAGATTTGCCTATTCTAGACATCTCACTAAATGGAATCATATAATATATGATCTTTTGTTCATTCCTTTTTAAGGCTGAATAATATTTCATTATATGGACACATCATATTTTATTTATTCATCAGTCTTCGAAAATTTGGGTTGTTCCCATTTTTTGTAACTATGAATAATGCTAGTATGAACATTTGTGTAGACTTTTTTTGTGAACACATGTTCTCAATTCTCCTGGTAATATACTCAGGAGTAGAATTCCTGGATTATATGGCAACTCTGTGTTTCACTTTTTGAGGAAATGATGATCTGTTTTCCAAAGTCATTTTACCAGTTTACCTTCTCACCAAAAATATATGGAAGTTCCAAGTTTCTACATCTTCACCAATACTTGTGATTGTCCATTATTTTTACTATGACTAGCCAGTGGGTTTTAAGTGATATGTCATTGAGGTTTTGATTTCTACTTCCCTAATAACTAATAACACTGAGCACCTTTTCCTGTGCTTATTAACCATATATACATCTTCTTTAGAGAAATAATCTATTCAAATACTTTGCCCATTTTTATTGGGCTAATTTTCTTTTTATTGCTGAGTAGTAAATTTGTGTGGGTTTTTTTGTTGTTGTTGTTGTTCTGGATACTAGATCCCTATCATATAGATGATTTACAAATATATTCTCCAATTCTGTAGGTGTCTTTTTCTATGTTCTGTATTATGACTTTTAAAGCACAGAAGTTTGTGATTTTGATGATGTCCAATTTTTTCCCTTGATTGTTTGTGCTTTTGGTTTCGTATGTAATGAATCATTGTCTAATTCAAAGTCGTGGGAATTTATGTCTATGTTTTCTCTAGAGGTTTCATGGTTTTAGCATTTATACTTTTTAAAGGTTTTATTTATTTATTTATTTATTTATTTATTTATTTATTTATTTGATGGGGAGAGAGAGAACACAAGCAGGGGATGCAGCAGAGGAAGAGAGAGAAGCAGTCTCCCCACTGAGCAGGGACCCCAACATGAGGCTCTACCCCAGGATCCTGGGATCATGACCCGAGCTGAAGGTAGATACAAGAGACTGAACTACCAGGCACCCCAGAATTAGCACTTATATTTAGATCTAATAACTGGTTTTAGTTCATTTTTTTATATGATGTGAGGTAGGGATCCAAATTCATTCTTTTGTATGTGGATATCCAGTTGCCTCAGCACAATTTGTTAAAAAGACTAGTCATTCTCCACTCAATTGTATTGGCACTCATGTTGAAAATCAACCAACCACAGATTCTTGATTTGATTCCTTTGACCTATACGTCTTTCCCTATGTCAGTACCACAGACTCTTCATCACTGTAACTTTGTAAAAACTTTTGAAATTGAGAAATGTGAATACTTTATCTTTATTCTTCTTTTTCAAAATTATCTGGGCTATTCTGTGTTCCTTGCACTTACATGCAAATTTTAAGAAAAACTTGTCAATTTTTACCAAAAAAAAAAAAAAAATGGCAGCTGAAATTTTGATAGGGATTGCATTGAATCTGTAGATCAATTTGGGAGGTGTTGCCATTTTAGTAATACTATGTCTTGAATCCATAAGTGCAAGATGTCTTTCCATTTATTTAGCTATTGTTTAATTTTTTTCTATAAAATTCTATAGTTTTCAATATACAAGATTTACACTTTTTTAAAATTTATTCTTGAGTATTTTATTATTTTTGATGCTTCCATAAATAGAATTTTCTTTTTTTATTTTAAAGAATTTTTTTTATTTATTTGACAGACAGGGAGATAGGCAGAGAGAGAGAAGGGGAAGTAGGCTCACAGCTGAGCAGAAAGCCCAATGTGAAGCTCAATCCCAGAACCCTGGGATCACGACCCGAACCAAAGGCAGAGGCTTTAACCCACTGAGCCACCCAGGTGCCCCTGGAATTGTTTTCCTAACTCTATCTTTGGATCATTCATTGTTCATGAATAAAAACATAATGGATTCTGTATTTTGATTTTATATCATGCAACCTTGTTGAATTCACTAATGAGATCTAATAGTTTTTTGTGCATTATTAGGATTATCTATATACAAGACCATGTCATCTACAAATAGAGATAACTTTGCTTTTTCTCCCCAATATGGATACCCTTTAAAGTCTTATCTCTTATTATGCAATGAAGCATTGTACTCCCTACAAACTAATTTTGGGCACCAAGAATGTATGCTACATTAGAGCAAGAATTTGTTTAGTTCCCTGCTATAGAACTAGCACCTAAATTCATTCCTACTACTTAAAAAGTATTCAATAAATATATGTTGAATAAATGAAACAAGAAGTAGATGGGACAGTTTATTCCAGGACTTTTCCCCACATGCTGAAATCACACCAAGAGGGTATGGCTTATTCTATCCCTTTTATATATTCACTTATAATGCCTACCCCGTGCCTAGTGATTAATTAGCACTCAGAAGTTACTTGTTTGATGAGCAAACAAATAAATAATGTAAGGCCTGACATATGGGAGTGTATGAGTAAGACCACGTGGTCACATCTAGTATAGGAAACACCATCTGTTGAACAGGTTATTATCCCATCAATTCCATCTTAGTTTATGGTAAATAATGCCCCCTAAGATCACAGTGACAGTAAAATTCTGTCACTGAAATTGCAATAATTCAACTAGAGGGTATTATGCTGAGCGAAATAAGTCAATCAGAGAAAGACAATTATCATATGATCGCCCTGATTTGAGGAAGTTGAGAGGCAACGTGGGGGGTTTGGGGGGAAGGAAAAGAATAAATGAAACAAGATGGGATCGGGAGGGAGACAAATCATAAGAGACTCTTAATCTCACAAAACAAACTGAGGGTCGCTGGGGGGGGTCAGGTAGGGAGAGGGAGGTGGGGTTGTGGACATTGGGAAGGGTATGTGCTATGTGAGTGCTGTGAAGTGTGTAAACCTGATGATTCACAGACCTGTACCCCTGGAGCTAATAATACATTATATGTTAATAAAAAAATAAAAAATTAAAAAAGAAATTGCAACAATTCTACAGTGGTTTTTTAAACTTATGCCCACAAAATGATACTATTATGTAATTCTTCTTATTTACATCATTTCAACAGCAATTCAGAGAGTTGACTGGGGCAGGGCAAGGGTATAGCAAGCCACCTAGGCTATCTGCATCACCACAATTTGCTGGCCTTGCTGCCTTACTTCTTCCACTCTCGCCCAGGAAACACTTTAGGTACATCTGGAAACACAATGAAAATACTTGGCATAGACACCATG
This sequence comes from Enhydra lutris kenyoni, assembly GCF_002288905.1. Lineage (NCBI taxonomy): Eukaryota > Metazoa > Chordata > Mammalia > Carnivora > Mustelidae > Enhydra > Enhydra lutris. Next base: position 4,759,871 of record NW_019154118.1, read on the forward strand.
TGAAATGTCAATGAGGCCCAGGCAGGTCCAAGACACAGTGGGTGGTAGGGTTGGGGGGTGGGACTTGCTTATGCTCCTACTCACTCTCTCTTCTTTTAAGGAGATCTTCATTGTTCCTATTGTCCTACCCCACAATCCCAGGCTCTCTATGTGTTACACATTGAAATCTATACTCACCAAATATGCATTTTAATTCCCTTTTACTCAGGCAATTATTATATAAATAATTGTATTGTTATTGGAAACATACTTTAAGATTTTAATGACCATGAAGGAGATTTATAGCTATTACAAACTTGCTAATCCTCAATAAATATGTTTTTAATCAGGTTAACATTTTATATACAACAACTATCCTATTAATTCAGGAGTGGATTTTGTAGCCTTGACGGAAAGTGCTGCAGTTGATTTATTTTCCCTGGGGCTCTTTAAGTTACACTTTAAGTTTGGAGATTAAAACAGGCAAATTTTCCAGCCTTCAAAAATCAAGACTCAGAAATAAGATTGAGTATAGCAGTGACAAGAAAGAACAGGCAGCTTAGAGTAGTTAGGAGAAGTCTGGACTAAGCATCAAGAGATCAAGATCTATGTCTGCTTCTACTACTAATTAGCTCTGTGGCTCTAGCCAAATCATTTAACCTTTCTTAGGCACAGTTTCCTCATTTGTCAAATGGGGATAATCACACGCAGTCTGGCCACACATTTTTGTGGTGGGGAATCTGGTATGTGAGTATATGAAAAAAAAATGTTGTAAAATATTCCTAAAAGTGTGGGGTCTAGGGAATCCAGGCTCAGCTCTGTGCCTATTAGCAGAGCCACCTTGGACACATCATCTAACCCTGACTTTCAGTTTCTTCATTTGTATAATATAAACTAAAATAGTAATAGTAGTAGTAGTAATAGTAGTAGTGTAGCAGTAATGCCTATTTTTCAAGGATTTGTCAAGTTTAGTGAGATGATATATACGAGTCTTTGCACAAGACCTAACATATAATAAGCACCAAAAAAAACTGTTCCTTTTCCATTGTCCCTCCGTCAGGAATGTACACACTTTCCTAAGATGAAATCCATTTGAGAACTTTGAAATCACAGAGTCATCCCATTTTCTAACACAGAAACAGGTGTGTGATGGGAGAGACACCACCACTACCACCCACACTTTCCTGAACCCCAAGGCCCATTCCCCTGCCATTGCACCCTTTCCAACACTCCTGGTTTCTCCTCACCTTCCCAGAGTCTTCAAACCTCATGCAAACCTTGAGACAAACCACCTCTCAAGTTCCTCAGACTGAGCAAGAAGGCACGAGTAGTGTGTGCCCAGAAATACAGCCCCAGTGAAAGGCTGACATAGTGAGAAATGAACAGCCAGAGCACAAGCAGCACTCCAAACTTTAGTCTGCTTTTAGTTCTCTTTTCTGAACAAGGCCCCTTCCCATGCATCCCGCCCCTCCCTTACCTTCCAACACACACATACACACACACACACACACATTCCTCTAGAGACAAGCAGAAGAGAGATTAGCTACATAACCCAGGCAGGCTTGTAAAACAAGTAAAGAATTAAATACTCGAGAAAATTTTGGCCAAGCTGCTGACCCATTTCCTGCCCTGCAAAGCCCAGGGAAAAAGAGGGAGGTAGAAAGAAAAATAAAGAACCAGGGGGAAACAAAACCAAATTATTAAGTTCTTTTCATTAAATAAATAAACTCCATCTGACAGGCCCTCCCCTGGAGTCCTGGGGTGCCATCGGTCCTGGGAAATGACTTGAGGAAAAAAAAAACACAACAAAGACTCCTTGGTCTCAACCAAAGTGAGAGAGGCCATTTAGCTCATTCCCTTCACTCCAGTCAGATTGCCATCAGAACTGGACTCTGGATAAAGAAAGAGAGGATAAGCAGCATGTTTGTACCAATGAGAGCATGGCCATGGGACCCAGTACATTTCACTTTGCCCTGATACATCCACTTCTAGTGTGGTGACTCCCAAGCCTAAAAGTCAAGCCGCCTGCTGGCCCTTGCCCCTGAAAGAACTATAGCCTGCTCAAACACAGCCTCTCTTCCCTCACTCTCTACTCATACCCACTCATCCTTCTGCATTCTCTAATCTAATGGCACCCCTCCATCATTAATGACCAACCCATAAAGCTAAAAATGTCTGTCATCCTCCTCTCTTCCATCTTCCTCATTCTCCAGATCCCTTGGCTACCAACTGCTATCGATTCTACTTAGACATATCTTCAAAAACATGTCCACCTTCTGCAAATATGTTACCACCAGATATGTTACCACCTGTTAACTCAGGGCTACATCAGGATTTATTTTAAGTATCTGTCATCTTATTAATGTCTCTAATATCAGCCTTTCATCCTCCATGTCATTTGCCATAATATCATACATGTTCTTGTACAAAGAAAAAACATCAAATCAAGTCATTTACTATTGACCTCCAACAACTAAATGTCACACTGGCACAGCCCCTTTGGCCCTTTGCAATATGACCCCTACCTTATTCTCTGGCCCTAACTCCCACCCATCCTTGCCAAGGGCCCTCAAGCCACAATGTACTTTATCATTGCCAAGCATCCCTTTCCATGATTCTTGGCTTATTTTGTTGTCTTCTCACATGGAATGCCCATGCTTCATCTCTGCCCAGTGACCCCTTCCACATCTTTCAAGACCAAGTTCTAAAGATATCTCTGCCACAAAGTCTTCCCTGGATCACCAAGACAAAGTTAACCCCTTTCTCCCCACTCTGCTTATGTCACTGTTCTATCATGGGTGTTAATTCTCCATTTCTAATTCTTCCCACTAGAATGTGAGTTCCTCGAGTCGATTCCTCATGTCTAATTCATATTTGTGTCAATAGATGGCCTTTATGGGCATTTTAAAAATGTTTCACTAAATGAACAAAAGGGCAAATTAATGAGGAAGAAGCAAGTCAGTAATGTAGACTTGGGTAAATGACTACCTTCCGTGGGTCTCAGTTTCACCATCTGTGCAATGAGGAGGTTGAATGAATAAGCCACAAAAATCCCTTCTAACTCTGACATTATATGATTTTGTGGTTTTAGTGAAGAGATACTGGATGACTAGACTTTTCTGTGTGAGAACTGAAGCAGAGGATTGTAAATCCACAAAGCAGTCAAGAGCCTTCTGTAAACACAAGGCACAGGGGTGCTCGAGAGCAGACAGGTTTATGCAGAGGTAAGCCAGATGTTTTAATTAAGAGCACAGCAATGTACAGTATCCAAACATTATATTATAACTTGCAATCTGATATGCCTGCACAAATCCAGCTCTAATCCCTCAGAGGAAAAACGATGCAAGGGGCCAGGAAGAAATAGAAACTGCCTAAAAGCAGGTGGGAAGGCAGGCAATAGGAGCCAGGGTGGGTAAAAGCAACCACGGAGTTTCTCCAACACGAAAGCCTTCTTTCTCCACCCTTATCTTCCAGGACATCCCAATATAAACATAAGCCTCCCGTGGTAGCCAGACGGTTCTATTCACTTACCACGACTGCCTCCCCCACCCCAGGGCAGAACCCAGTGCCCAGGCTCCTGTTTGTTCCATTTCTCTTGTTTGGAAAGCCTCTGTAGCCCCTCTCTGCCCATATGTCCAAATGCTACACATTCTTGGTGCCTACCCTCTTGCCCACTCCTTAACCACTCAACCCAAAGTGATCTCTTTTCTCCTTTTCTAAAGCCTTATAACTGTTTGACTATCTGGCTTGACCAGACTTGTTACTGATATCTAGCTCAACACAGTGCCTGACAAACAGTAGACTGTCAGTAAAAATTTTTCTGGATTAATGGCTGAGTATGTTAAGAGCTAAATGGAACCTACACAGATGAAACTCCCTGTCTCAAGGAGAATTCAGAGTGTAGTGAAGAAATCAAATCAGTGAAGTAACAGCTGTTAAGAGAGGCATTCACAGGAATATACCAAACCACATTGTCATTGGTTTTTTAGTTTTGCTTTGTATTGGGATTTTGACGGATAACTTTCCTAAAGCACCTCTGTCCTTTCTGCAAATACTCTGTAAGTTCCTTGTGGACAGAAATCAAGTTTCTTCTTCTTTCTTTCAAGACACCCACCATAATGTCCTACACATAAACACAAAGTACATATTTATCAGTTGATTTTGTGTATAGAGTCAGGAATACTTAAAAAAGGAAAACTGCAGAAAAAGTGAATGGAGAAAAATGTTTCTTATAAGAAGCCTCACATGAACTAGAAAGACTTGGAGCTTGGTTAAGACTCCAACGTAAGGATAGAAGGAAAAGAATGAAAGAAAGAAACATATAGGAAAGAGGTAAATAAAAGGACATGGCTCCAAAAAGCAAGTGGGAAAGGGAAGTAGGAGGAGGATGAATAATAGCTTCAAATAAACGCTGGGGCCTAGTTAAGAATGGAAACAATTAGTGTCGATGGTGTCAGGTCACATAGTACTAGACACATAATGCATTTTGTTTCAGACAAAGTCGTTTTTCTAAGTGTGGAAGACTGTAATGGGAACCAAAGCAAGTTTTGTCAGAAAATATTCATTTGGTCACTAGAAGAGAGAGAAGCCTTCAGAAGAAAGGAAACTAATCATTTCCTTCTTTTAATGATGTAAAAGCTGTGTGTCTTTTTGTGTATGTGTGTGTGTGTGTGTGTGTGTGTGCATGTGTGTCTATGTCTCTTCTCTGTGCATTCGTGTCTGTGTGTGTGTATGTGTATGTATAAAGCCAGAGATGTTCAAGAATGTGACTAACTGAGACAAGTAATTTAGTTCCTATTACTTGGTTCAGAAATGTTGAAAAGGAGGGAAGGAAAGAACAAGGGGAAAAAAGAAGGGAAAGAGGAAGGAAAGAAAGATCTACCTTCCAGTCTGGCTACAAGATCCAGTAGTGGTCATATCTTCTATTTCTCCTCACTTCCTTTCTAAAGCTCTGCTCTTAGTAGGCACTCAACAAAGATACTACCCAACTTGCCACATGGAAATTTATGAAAAACATAATTATGTAGAGTATAAAACCTAAAGGGAGAATCTCAGGATCTTAAGAACCATTGAGTTAATGGCCTTCCTTTAATTTTCTTCACACTGTAGAAAATAATACGCTTTGTCTCAGTAAGATTACCTTGTCATATGTCTTGACAGGCCTGGCATTAGGAAAAACACCGTATCACCAACTTCCTGTGAAACACTTGAGATGTTTTTCTTTAGATGGAAAACAATACTATTCTATCTTTACTGTTGTCTGAGACGTGAGCAGAGGTGTCCTTATAAGGACGAGAAGGGAGGCAAATAAGAGAGGCCAAGGTTTTCTTTCTGTCAAAACTTTTAAACCCAGGAAGACTGATTAAAATGAACATTAGGGGCACCTGAGTGGCTCAGTTAGTTAAAGGGCTGCCTTTGGCTCCGGCATGATCCCAGGGTCCAGGAATTGAGCCCCATGTTGGCTGCTCAGCAGAGAGCCTGCTTCTCCCTATCCCTCTGCCTGCTGCTCTGCCTACATGTTTTCTCTCTCTCTGTCAAATAAATAAATAAAATCTTTTAAAATAAATAAATAAATAAATAAAGTGAACATCAAAGGCAGAGAAGGGAAAGGAAGTCAGAAAAAGTTCAGTTACATATGGAAGAAGGATGGGAGCATCCCTAATCACTTTGTTTCAGTAATGGTAGAAACACTGTGCTTGGCTAAGAATGGATGCTTATTGTGTATCTGTTAAATGGATGCTTATTGTGTATCTGTTAAATGGATGAATGGATGGATGGATGGATGGATGGACAGGCAGATAGGTGTTGTGTGGGTGGGTGGACATGTCAATGGATGGACGAATGAATGGATGGACAGGTAGATGGGAATTGGTGTAGATAAGTAGATGGATGGATGGGTGAATAGGTAGATGGAAAGATGGGTAGACAGGTGAGTGGATGAATGAACACATGGGTGAGTAAATGAGTGGAAGGTAGATGGGTTGACAAGTGGGTGGATGGGTGGATGGATGGATAGGTGGCTGGCTGGCTGGCTGGCTGGCTGAAAGGATGGATGGGTAAGTGGATGGATGGATATGAGGAATGGGTAAGTTGATGGATAGATGATCTCTGGGAATTATACCTCTATGTACTAAATAGGTTACCTTCATAAATCATTGCCTGGCCTATTGATCATAGGGATAAATGTTAAAGGAATTATTTCAAGTAACTGCTTACTCTGTGATACAAGGAAGAGTAGTATGTCAATTACCTTTAGTTGTTTATTTTTAATGGATATGGATATATACACCTAGTGCCATGAAAATATTTATTCCTTGTTATTCAGTAACCCCACTTGTAAGAACTCATCCTAAAATTTATTCTCAAAATTTTATTCTCAAAAAAGGATTTATTTACATAAAGATGGTTTTGAAGCATGTTCTATAAAATTTAACAACTGTAGCAACTTATAAATATCAAATTATTTCAATATGATAGACGATTAGATAGCCTTAAAATAACAATAAAAATTATGACACAATATGGAAAAATATTTATAGTAAATGAAAATTCAACATTATATGCACATGTATAAGGAACATGCATAAATTTTATAATCACAAAATATACATAGTAATTACAGTTTTATGCATAGCTGCAATTACAATTATGTAGAGGTATATTTGCATGTCAAGAGCCTGGAAAGAATCATGAAAAGGACAACAGTACATATGTTAAGATGATAAAATTCTGGATGAATAATATTTTTCAGTTAAAAATTATAAAAAATGGACTTGAAGTATTTTTCTTTAGCACAAGTATAATATTATTATCAAAGGAAATGAAAATAAGAAAAAACATTTTTAAATGATTATCAGTGTTGGGGCACCTGGTTGGCTCAGTGGGTTAAAGCCTCTGCCTTCAGCTCAGGTCATGATCCCAGGGTCCTGGGATCGAGCCCCAAATCGGGCTCTCTGCTCAACGGGGCTTCCCTCTCTCTCTCTCTCTGCCTGCCTCTCTGCCTACTTGTGATCTCTGTCTGTCAAATAAATAAAAATAAAATCTTTTAAATAAGTAAATAAATAAAAATAAGTAAAATAAATGATTATCCGTGTTGCCCCAATCAGGCCCTAGTTGGTTCAGCATTTCAGATAAAGTCAGTGAGCTATGAGTACAACCTAATGGGGACAAGGAAGGATCGAAGAAACATACAGCAGAGGACAATTTTCATGGAAAGGAAATCCAGAAAAATATAAGAACATCCCTGAGAATAATTGACTCCTGTCCTCCTCCTCCCCAAATTCTCTCACCTTGATCCTCTCCTCTCCTCTCCTCTCCTCTCCTCTCCTGTCTTCCCCATGACCGTCAACTACCCAGAACACCTGGCTGGCAGCCCTTTCCAACATTTTCAACATTATGTTCTCACAGCCTCCATTACTCCATCTCTACATCCTCCAACATGTTAGCCTAAAAACATACTGAGCATATTCGTTTTCTCTTGGTAACAAAATTATCACATACCTAGCCATTTAACATAACACACTTCCATTATCTCACAGTCTGCATTTTTCAGGGCACAAGTGAAGTCTCACCAGGCTGCAATCAAGGCATCATCACCTGGGCTGCATCATCATCTAAACCACATCATCATCTGGAGGCTCAACTAGGGAAGAATCTAAATGCAAGGTCATTTAGGCCATTGGCAGAAGTTGCTTCCTCAAAGACACAGAGCAGTACCTCCTCTTCTCACAGCTGTCATCCAGAGGCTGCCTCCAGCCCAAGGAGCCACCAGCAGTTCCCTGCCACATGCGCCCCCCACCCACAGGCAATCTGTGTTGGCTTCTTTCAGACCAGCAGCAGAATCACTCCCTCTAGTTGGCCTCCCACATTGAATCTCCCTTATCATAACCACGAATGCACTTAGACCATTACTATCTCAAGCTTCTCGTATCTTTGTCTTAGCTTCACTGACAAACTTCCCAAGGCAGCCATTCCCTCCCATTCAAGAAGTCCTAAGGATCTCCCTTCAGTTCCTCCATCTTTGCAAGTTCCTCTCATCTCAGGGCCTTCTCCCCTACCCCTTCTCCGCGCTGCCCAACCTCTCTCATCACTCTTTCACCTGATTAACTCCATTTTCATCTTAGTTTCAGTGGCACTCTCTGATCCCCAAACTAGGATATCATTATGCAATAAAATAACCTCTTTGTATTTATGGATTAAATATTTATTTCCTCTATTGAGTTGCAAGCTCTGTGAAAGGAAGAAGAAAGTGTCTCTGTCTTATTTGCTCCCTGCTGTGTCCCTAGTGCTTACTTAGTTCTGTGCCTGTAGGCACACAATAGGCACTCAGTGCATACATATGGTGAATGAATAAATTGCAGGAAATATGGGGAACCTTCCACCATGACTCACTGAGGCTACCACCCCACTGGATCTTCTCTCCCCAGGGTGTCATCAGTATCTTATTAATGGTAAAGTTCAATTGTCTATACCGACCTCCCACCCTCCTTTACCGCTCTGCAGCTCCTAGTACACTGACCCCTTGTGGCTCTCCTCCCCTTGGCTTTGGAGCCCTGAACTCCCCTAGTTCCTTCCCTAGCTATCCAATTACACCTTTTGTGTTGCCTTCTGTGATTGTTTTCCTCTTAGAATTTCTGCTTCACCTGCATCCATATAAATAAAACATCTATACCCTGGCCCTGAGCTTGCTTTCTACCCGATCTGCATTTCTAGCTGGCAGTTGGATCTTTCCCCTTCAAAGATTCACCAGCATGTCAAACTCAAGTTGTCAAAAAGTCTCTTCTCCCTTCCTCCTTAATTCCTCATCTTTCTTGTCCTGTTAATGTCATCAAAATCACCCAGGTTCAAAACCTCAGAGTCAACTTCAGCTGTTCTCGGTCACTCCCTGAATTTTCTCCTGCACCCAATCTTTCTCTTGTAACTCCCAGACAGCCTCCTACATGATACCCATCTCTAGACCCTAAGGACCACTTACCAGTTATCTTTCTAGGATACATTTCCCTTTAGCACATGGTACTCCATAGTGACCATGATTTGCCTAAAAACAATTCAAACTCCTTATAAGACCTTACATGAAAACCATAACCTAGCTCCCAGGTGCCTTTGTTGTCTTACCTTTGCCCTCACATTGCTCTTATCTGGTTAACCAGGGGAGTCACTATGTCCACAACTGCTCACCTCTGGGCCTTTGCTCATGGAGTTATTCCCTGCTTGCTATGTCCTTCTCCTCACCCCTGCCTATAAAAAACAAAACAAAACAACAAATAAAAAGGCCTGCTGCCCCTCAAAGGCCAATTCAAATCTAACTTCCTCCATGAAAACTGCAGATCTAGAATCTGCTATTTCCTCTGTGTTCCAGCCACTGCCCTGTGGCTCTCTTAGAGTACCTAGTACAGTTTTTATAGTAACTCTTCAGGCATGTCTAATCCCTACTACTAGACCATGTGCTTCTTGGAGGTCCTGGTCATCTTCAATTCAGCTGTGTCTCCCATGCTGAGCAGAGCACCTAGCCCATAACCAACATGCTATAAAATGTTACTTTGAAAGACCAAGGTTGGCCTGGTGCAATGCCTCCTTTGCCTAGGTTGAGAGCTGATCCTGTTCAGTTGGAATGATTCAGAGTTGCCTCTACCAAAGCTCTACCTCCGAAATTACTAACAGGAAATCCACAGAGAGGAAAAGCTGTGGTTAATAGAAAAGCAAGCTCTCAACCAAAACCACCAGCTGCCTTGTTAAAATTAACAAGCAGCAAAGTGAAACATGTGGCTTAGGAGTAAGGTTTCTTATTGTTATTATTA